>NC_056749.1:657501651-657703159 GCF_019279795.1 Protopterus annectens | reverse complement strand
AGGTTTCTTAAATTTAATATGTACTAGCATATCTCTCAGACTTTTTCCTTTTTTTTTATATGAAAAAAACTAACTTTTGTTGTGCCAATCCTTCCAATTAATGAAACCTAGACAAATTTCCAACAATATCCAATTATTTGTTTCACATTATCACTTAAAATATTATATGTCATAACTATAAAAAAAAACTGTTGTCTGTTATACCTTTCTTCTCACTATAAGGAAAAGCCTTTACATTTTTACTATTACCATATATTTTTCTTTTTATTCTATTGACACTGCTGTGTTACCTGTCTGTTTATATTTTCTTTCTGTAAACATCTCCACCGTATACTGTAACTCTTGTTCAAAGTTATAATTATTGTTACATATTGTTGAAATTCTTAAAAATTCTCCATAGGGTAAGGAATCCAAAATATGTTTAGGATGACAGCTATGACCCATCATAAGCTGATAAACCACACCAGATTTCCTATGTAAACTTGTCTTTATTCCTTCCCCAACTATCCCTTCTAGTGTAATATCAAGAAATGAAATTTTATTCCCAAAACATAATCCATCAAATTGTATAGAAAATTTTTTTTTTGTAATTCTAAAATGAAATCTTGAACAGATTTGATATCACCATCACAAAGAAATATCAAGTCATCTATAAATCTAAAGTAGAACTTGATTGTTTATAAAATGGATTTGTTTATAAATGGATTTCTGTAAATATGTTCTGTTTCGAACATCCCCATAAATAAGTTTGCATACATAGGTGCAAATGAGGAACCCATCTTACCTTGTATCTGATGGTAAGAGCTTCCATTAAATAAATATGCTTTATGTTAGTATATAGGCTTTTTATATCAGCTGTTTACAAAGTACATCTCTTTCTTCCAATTCACCTCTTTAATTTTCTCCAAAAAGTCAAATGAATCTCTTATATAAGATGAAAGCTGAATAACTTCTTTTAACAAACATTTATGCAGTACCAATCCCAAATTGTGTAAGAAATATTTTCTAGCAGACACAACTGGTCTCCCTGGTGGATTCTTCAAACTTTTACCTTTAATACCTGTTGTATTTTGCCACTGTGAAGTATACATAATTTAGGGGATGGCATGCCTTATATCAGTTGTAATTGAATGTTGTGCTTAACATATAAGGCTATAGCATCCCTTTTGTTGTTAACTCATTATTGTAGTGTAAGTTCTACCCAACTGCAGTAACATCTGAGAAACGGCTCTATCACAGCTTTTTCTTTGTATGCTCTTTGCATTAACAATGTGTTCCAAGTATTGTACAGCTGAGTTTTTCGTCTGCTTCCCAGTATTATACTTGGTAATACAGTTAATTGAATTACTCCGCCTGAAGGAGTCTCACTCAATTACACTGCCATTATGTGCATTATCTGTATATAGCAGTCGTAATGAAAGCTGTTGGTTTCATGTGTATTTCCACTGCCTGAATTGTTTTTTACAGTGCAAGTCTTAGTTTGTTTCATGTGTTAGCTATTACCTGAATTTGCTTTATGCATTAACCTCTTTGCTTCCCTCCTATACTCATGAATTCTACTGTCTTTATCTTTTTCCCTCACTGCATAGTACTGTTCTCCTCCATCTAATCTCTCTGCCCTCTCTCTCACCTATTATGCCTCTACCCATACCACCCTCTTTAACTAGCTCTTCAGTTCTTTCTCTGTTAATCTGCTACTATCTCTTGGTTTTGACAGTCCATCTTCTTATTTACTGTAGCTTTTGTCCTTGTTTTACAGCTTGAATAACACTGCTTCTAATCGGGCTACCATCCCACTGTACTGCAAATTATTCCTCCATTTGGACTACAAAGTAATCCTGAAGTCCCACCATCTGACTGAAAATACAAACCACTCATTTGCCTGCAGTGTAGGTGATTGGTTACAGCTTTCAGCTGTTGTATTAGGAACTATTTATGCTGTTTTGTTCTTTGTAAGGGTCAGCACTCTTGCAGACTGACTGCCCCGAGGATATCTCCTTCCCCGTAGTGTCTTCTGGCATTCTATCCCCATAGCTGTTCCCACTGCTGCTGTTCCCCTCTTACTCCACTGGATGACAGCATAAGCCTACCTTAATCACTGTAAATTGGCTTCCCTTCTTCTTCTTTCGGCTGCTCCCATTAGGGGTCGCCACAGTGGATCAACTGTTTCCATTTCTTCCTGTCCTCTGCATCTTGCTCTGTCACACCAACCACCTGCATGCCCTCTCTCACCACATCCATAAACCTTATCTTAGACCTTCCTCTTTTCCTGTTACCTGGCAGCTTCATCCTTAGCATCTTTTTCCCAATATACTCTGCATCCCTCCTCAGCACATGTCCAAACCAACGTAATCTTGCCTCTCTGGATTTGTCTCCAAACCTTCCAACCTGGGATGACCCTCTAATATACTTATTCCTAATCCTGTCCCTCCTCGTCGCACGCAGTGCAAATCTCAACAGCTTCAACTCTGCCACGTCAAGCTCTGACTCCTGCCTTTTTGTCAATGCCACTGTCTCCAACCCATATAACATAGCTGGTCTCACTACCCTCTTGTAGACTTTCCCTTTCACTCTTACTGGTACTCATCTGTCACAAATCACTCCTGACACTCTTCTCCACCCACTCCATCCTGCCTGTACTCTCTTCTTCACCTCTCTTCCGCACTCACCATTACTCTGAACTGTTGATCCCAAGTATTTAAACTCATCCACCTTCACCACATCTACTCCCTGCATCCTCACCATTCCTCTATCCTCCCTCTCATTCACACACACTTATTCTGTCTTAGTCCTGCTGACCTTCATTCCTCTTCTCTCTAGAGCATATCTCCACCTTTCCAGGGTCTCCTCCACCTGTTCTCTACTCTCACTACAGATCACAATGTCGTCTGCAAACATCATAGTCCACGGGGACTCCTGTCTGATCTCGTCTGTCAACCTGTCCATCACCATTGCAAATAAGAAAGGGCTCAGAGCTGATTCTTGATGTAATCCCACCTCCACCTTAAACGCATCCGTCACTCCCACTGCAGACCTCACCACTGTCACACTACCCTCGTACATATCCTGTACCACTCTTACATACTTCTCTGACACTCCCGACTTCCTCATACAATACCACAACTCCTCTCTAGGCACCCTGTCATATGCTTTCTCTAAGTCCACAAAGACATAATGCAACTCCTTCTGACCTTCTCTGTACTTCTCCATCAACACTCTCAGAGCAAACATCGCACCTGTAGTGCTCTTTCCTGGCATGAAACCATACTGCTGATCACTAATCATCACCTCTCTTATTAACCTAGCTTCCGCTACTCTTTCCCATAACTTCATGCTGTGACTGATCAATTTAATCCCTCTGTAGTTACTGCAGCTCTGCATATCACGCTTATTCTTAAAAATCAGTACCAAAACACTTTTTCTCCATTCCTCAGGCATCCTCTCACTTTCCAAGATTTCATTAAACAATCTAAATTGATTGTAAATTGATTTCCTTATTTTTTACTAAACATAGCCACATCCTATCCCTTTTACATTAATGGTAAGTAATAAGACAAGTAACTCACCACCCTATGAAAACTAAATCAAAACTTACAAGCTCATATACCCTAACTTCAGGGGACTGGAGTCTCCCACTAACAGCCTTTCCATTCTGCATAGAGATTAATGTGTTTTCTTTGTAGAACAATGCCAACCTACCTCTATAACACCACTAAATGCTGTATCCTTCCTACTTGATTGTTTTTGCAGCATTTTTACATTCTCCAGTGGGGCAAACCCCCTCCATTCGCCTCGCTCCGCTCCCCTACCACCCACCGCACTACATCAACATTTATTCATCCCTACTGTCACCTGACCTCAGCCCCAACCAATTACCTACCTGACACCACACCTCTAAATTAAGCCCCTAACTTAGACTCAGTACTACAAATTGTTGCCACAACCCTACCTGCTTCTACAATCTAACATTATACATATCGTGTTTAATCACTCAATGTTAGTCTTCCTCCCACTGCTGTTAATAACCCTCACAGCCTTAACCTACACCACATCATTAAATACCTCCACAGCCCTACATACTACAAACTATCACACTAATACTATAACACGTAGAGAAATGCACACACATTCCGTCATTTGCTCCACATTACTTAAGAAAGGCATTATACCGCACTCGTATAAGACCCACATACCTCATCTTTACACTTGTAAATCCATTCATAATCAAGTTTTCACACATAATCAAACACTTTTTACATATCACTACAACACTTTTGGCTTCAGGTGACATACATCCTAATCAAGGTCCATTTCACAACATATCTGCTAATAAAGGAAAATCTGATTTACTCATCATAAACATAGACACCAGAAGTATCTCTAACAAACTCCCTGACCTGCATGCCTTCATTAGTCAATACACCCCTGACGTACTAACCATTGCTGAGACTGGTTAAAACCCAGCACCCCCAATGAAGAAATTCTCCATCCAGGTTACAATATTCTATGATTAGACAGATCTGACAGGAAAGGAGGTGGTGTCACTATTCTTTTTAGGAACACACTTAACCTTAAACCCCTTCGTAACTCTATACCCTTATTTCAAAATGCTGAAACTTTAGGTTCTGTCCTGGCCCTAAACATGAATATATGAAATAAACAACTTTGCAGTTACATCCCTACAGGTAATAACTCCTCCACTATAGAAGAAATGCTTCAATGGCTTAACCATAACCTACCACAATAAACTATTCTACTGGGGGACCTAAAAACAGACTGGTTAGCATGTAGCTCCATGAGCCCCACTAGACAGATCAACCTTTATGGATTTACCCAAATTATTCATGAACCCACCAGAAAAGATAAGTCCCATAAACAATCCGTAATTGATTGGACACTAGTGAACAACCCAGTCAAAACTACCAGACATGATGCCTTCTAGATTGTTTAAGTGACCATCACTCCACTTTCCTTCTAAGGAAATGTACCATTAACTCAAATCCCATCATTTACTGACAAATCAGAGATGACCATAAGGTAAACCAAAAGGACCTAAAATTACATCTTAAAACAATGCAATTAGAAACCTCTACTAACCCTAGGTCTGAACAAAGCAGTTGACTATTTCAACATGTTTATCAATATTCTCAATTCTATCACTCCTATTAGGAAAATAAAAGCCAAAGCAAACTATGCTGCATGGCTACATAGGGATACTAGAGCCCTACTTAAATGTAGAGATAAGGCCTGGAAGACATGGAAAAAGATATTTCTAACCAGGCCATGCAAAAAAACTATAAATTACTAAGAAATCTAGCCAAAAAACAGAGCAAACTAGATAGACAAAACTACTTTTTAAATCTCCAAAACAAATACTCAACCCCCCCCCCAAATTTTGGCACTCTATCAATTCCCTCTTAACACCTGGTAAAACAACACCCCCCACCTCACCAAGTAATGATAAGTATGATATCGCTTCCCAATTTAATCATCATTTTATAAACTCAATCTAGACTCTGTCCAACCAATTATCCAAAAACAATTCCACTTCTATAACTAAAAATGTGAACTCTCCAAGTAATGGTACCACAACACCAAATAATATACTCCCCTTCAATCTCTCATCTGTTCCAACAACCAAAATTAAAAAACTCCTCCTAAACTTGAAACCTGCCACCTTAGCTGCAGATAGTATACCTGCTACTTTTCTAAAAATGGGAACTGACTCACTGGCTTATCCAGTCTCTATCCTCATTAACCGGTCCATTCAGGAAGCCTATGTCCCTCAAATTTAGAAAATATCTTCCATCATACCCCTGCATAAAGGTGGCCACTCCTATGTCTACTCAAACTAATGCCCAATAGCCATACTTCCTCCATTATCTAAGCTCCTCGAAAAATTTATTCATTTTCAAGTCATGCAATACCTGAACACATATAATCTTCTTTCCCTCACCCAACGTGGCTTTCGTCCACATCATAGTACAACTACTGCACTTCTCTTTTTCACAAATCAAATTAACCACCATAGGAACAATAATAATTTTGTATCTGCTACCTTCCTGGACCTTTCCAATGCATTCAACATGATGTCACATGCAAAGCTAATAGATGCCCTCACATCCTTATCCTTTCCTACCCCTACCATATCCTGGTTTAACAGTTACCTCTGTGATGGACAGCATTCTGTCCAATGGCAAGATGTACCACCTCCTCTACTTCCCAATTCCATAGGTATACCTCAAAGCTCAATACTGGGTCCACTTCTCTTCTCCATCTTCACAAATAACCTGCACACTGCCACACAACAAGCCACTCTTGTACAGTACGCTGATGACTCGACACTCACCTGCACAGCCTCATCTCTCTCTACCCTACAGCAACTGTCCCAAGAATCCTTCTCTGCTGTTGAAAACTGGATCACTGGTATCCATCTTATTCTTAACCCCAACAAGACTAAATTACTTTTATTCACTCCAAATAAATCCAAATCTACTCCTCTTACCTTTTCTATCACATCCAAAAATGGCACTTTAATCACTCCTTCAACCCACACCAAACTCTTTGGGGTAGAAATAGACAAAAATCTTTACTTCAATGTTCACAGAGCCCACACTATCCAAAAGGTTCACAAAAAGTAGGTATTTTCTATAGGCACAAGAACGTTCTCACTGATAAAGCAAGAATCACCTTAGCCCAAACTCACCTTCTGTCTACACTTACATATGCAGCCCCAATATTAACTCACATTAGAAAAACTGATCTTGATAAAATTGAATTATGCTACAACAAAATTGCAAAATTTGCCAATAATGCCACATTTAGAACCCACCACTGCCAAGTAGTAAGACACATTAAATGGCTTGAATTACCCCAGTTACTCACTTTTCTACAGCTAACTACTGCATTTAATATCCTGACCAACCCTAAGAAAATACCTGCCCTACAACAACTGCTCACCCACTACTCTACCACTCACCCCCTCCGCTCCACCACTACATCTCTTCTCTGTACCACAAGGGCTAACAACACTGCAGGTAAATCTCTCTACTCTCATATCATAGCTAAGGCTTAGAAGAACCCCCCCATTACCTCTACCACAAATATTATACAATTCAAAAAACTACTTAAATCACATCTCCTGGAAACTTGGATCTACTGATGTATAACTTAACTCACTTTCTCCTGTCACTGGACTTCTCTAAACACAACTGAAACATCTCCTAATATAGGCCTTGATTTATTTACACCTTATCTACTATGTCAAGTATCTTAGTCTCATAACCATTTTGTGCTAACTAGGATCTAGCCTATTATGTTAATTCTTGGAATTTGTCCTCTCAAAGCAAGTTACTATTAATCATCTCAAGTGTTGCATTTTACTGTTATTCATGTACTATCTGTAATTTGTTACTGTTCTTATATTTTTCACAGCTTTTCTCCCTGGGCCTCCGCTGAAAATGGACCCAGTCCAGCTGGATTTTCCTGGTTAACAAATGTAAAATAAATAAATAAAAATATTAATACAATGCATATGAGAGATATATATTATATTTAAAACTAGATTGTTCTTTAAAATATACTCTCTTTTTTTTTAGATTGGGACTCAAACCAATATTGATAAAGTATTGGTATCCCATGTATTATACTCTAAAATAGAGGAGATACTAATAGTTTCATCTTCTTTATCTTACCACAATGCTATTACATTTAAATTAACTTTATTAAAGTCCAAACAATTTTATTTCGTGCCAGACATCAGGAATATATAACTAAAATAAAAGGCTTTAATTAATGGCTATTAAAAAGAGATAAATCAATTTATGGAGTTTAACAATAATGGTGAGGTTGTTGATGTCATAATATGGGGCACGTTAAAAGCTTATTTAAATGGTAAAGTAAAGAACTGGTATATCTGTCAAAGAAAGAAATGGGAAAAGGAGTTAAATGCTAAAATTGCTAAATTAAAATTAAACCTTAAACCCAATGATAAAGGTGCAAGCTCACAGTTGAAAAATCTAAATCAGAAATAGCTAGAAACCTTAGATCATAAGATTTCCATTACTCTAGAAAAAAATAAACAATCATATTCAATAAACCCCAAAAGCCTTCATAGAATAGCGTTTAGATTTAAAAAAAAATAATAAAATAAACAATATCAAGGAGATTGTTTATAAAGAAGGGAATCATTTATTTATTTATTTATGTATTTATTTTACATTTGTTGACTGGGAATAGTCCGACTGGATATATGTCCATTTTCAGCAGAGGCCCGTGGAGAAAAGCTCCAGATAACACAGATAGAACATAACAGATATGAATCAAACATATTTACAAAGCCCTCTAGTTGGTACTCACAATATACACGGTGTGTAGTAGTATACAAAAACAACAGGTTGCAGCAAGCTATTATGAGCAAGAGATGCGTACAATATTAATTTAAATAAGGCATTGAATAAGTAGTGATTAATCAGGGTTAGTACAGGGAGAAAGCCAGTACTCCTTAAAATACTGTTTGAGGCCTTTTTTGAAGAGATTTAAAGAGGGTTCGAGGGTAAGGTTAGATGAAAGTGAATTCCAGGTTTTACCAACAACGTTGGCAAACAAGGAGTCGCCGACTGAGTTTGGCTTTGTGGGTTTGGACCAACAGTTTATTGGATGATCGTAGTTGCCTTGAATTACTATATGGCTTTATGATATTTTTGAGTGCTGGAGTATTTTCAGGGTGGTACAGAATTTTGTGTGCTACTATAAGCTGATTGAACACAAGTAGGCTAGGCAGTTCAAGCCACCCAAGAAGACAACGTTTTTGTTTGTGGTATGTCCTATATGTTGAGCATATGGCAAATCTGGCAATATGGTTGTAACAGTGAGAGAGCTTACCAAGTTCAGTTTTGCTCAAATTGGAGAGTATGGGGGAGGCATATAGAAGGTGTGTGCAGGCGATTGCAATCATAGCTAATGGAGTTAGGAAAGATTTGCTTCTATATAATGACCCAAGCTTCTGATTAATGTTTTTTTATAGTTTTATTGATATGCAGATCAAATTTGAGATTATTGTCCACTATTACTCCTAAAAGCTTAATATGGTCATCTGGAGAGATAGCGGTACCGTTGTTGGATGTTATGGAGAAGGAAAATGTGGTGGATCTACTGGTGGGGGTAAAGAGGAGCAGTTTAGCTTTGTTGGGATTTAACAACAGATGGTGATTAGAGAGGCAATTTTCAACTGTGTTGAATGTGTTTTGTGTTAAGGTTTTCAGGTCTAAAGGGGAGGAGACCGTACAGATCAGGGTAGAATCATCTGCATACTGAATGCAGGTTGCATCAGGGATGGCAGTATGAAGATTGTTGATGAAGATAGAAAAGAGTAGAGGACCTAGAATAGAGCCCTGAGGGACACCAAGGGTAAGAGGTAGCAGGGTGGACAGTTTGCCCTGACATAATACAGTCTGTTGTCTACCATTCAGATAGGATAGGAACCACTGAATAGCATGATTATATAGGGAGATGGATTTTATGGAATGGATGAGTAATTTGTGGTTGACCATATCAAAGGCCTTCAACAGGTCTAGAAGTAGGGCTGAAGATAGGCTGCTGCTGTTCCTATTTTGGAATATAGTATTTGTAAAAGAATGGAGGGTGGAGGTGGTGCTGTGATGTGGCCTAAAGCCATGCTGAGAGTTGGCAAGCAGACCGTTCTGAATGAGATAGTCCATAAGCTGCTTATAAACACACTTCTCCTTTAATATGGCTAGTGGTGAGAGAATGGCAATGGGTCTGTAGTTGGACAGTTCTGTTGAGCTTCCTCCTTTGTGGTGTGGGATAACATGGGATATTTTCCAGATTGAGGGAATAGTTCCATCAGTTAGTGTTCTATTGATTAGGATAGAGATGCGTCAGCAGCTTTTTGTAGGTACTTTGCAGGAAGGTGGTCAGTAGAAAGGGTGGTTGGTTTTAGGTTTTTGATAAGGGATCGACTATAAGTGGTAGAGACAGGTTGGAAGTTAAAGGGGGGATGAGAAGTGGGTATGTTAGTGGTAGAGTTAGAGTGGATGGAAGTAAGTAGGTTAGCTAAGGACTGAATAGTTTCAGTGAAAAAGTTATTAAAGGCAGTGGCAATAGTTTCTGTGGATTTATGGGTGTAGTTTGATGGGGTTGGGGTAGTAGATTGTCCTGGATGAAGAAGTTGGTTAATACTTGCCCAGAACCTTTGGGGATTGTTTTGGTGTTTAAACTGGAGGTTCTGGTAGTAGTTTTTTTGTCTAGCAAAATTAGTTTTTTTTTTTTGTATCATTTCTAAGTTGACAATATCTCACTTGGTTGAAAGGGGCTTTAGTTGTTCGCCATTTGGCCCAGGCTATATTTCTGAGTTTGATTTTTATCTTAGTTTCCTTTGTGAGCCATGGAGCAGTATTAGATTTAGTCTTTATAGTACATGCAGGAGCATGGGAGTCAAGCATGCTCAGAATTTATTGTTAAAGAAAGTTAGTGGTACATTTTTTAGGACTGACCAGTTAACTGATTTAAGTTCATTTAGGAAGTTAGTAGGATTAAAGTTTTTATTATTTCTGATTGTTTTGTATGTAGTCTTGTGGTGGCTTTCTGCCTTATGCTTAATAATATAAGTTAGTGAATGATCACTTAGGTCATTGGGGAGAGTACCAGCTGTAAACAAGCTTTGGTGGCTATTGATAAGTACCCAATATAAGATACTTTCCCTGTTTCTGAGTTTATTAATCCTAGTGGGAGAGGTTAGTATGAACCCAAACAGATTTATATGGGTGAGAGGGGATTCACCTGAGCAGGTGCACCAATTGGTGTTAAAGTCATCAAGAACAATGGTTTCTTGGGGTAGGTAGTGGATAACTATTGGAGGATATCTTCCAGAGTGCTTATTTTATTGCCTGGGGAATGTAGACACAGACAATATTTATACTCTTATTATTGTTAGTTTGCAGTTTGGTAATCAGGATTTTTGCACTATTAAATGGGGGTGGTTGAACTGGATCTCTATTAACATTTAATACATTTTTGTAAAGAACTGCTATCCCACCTCCGTTCTTAGCTGTTTGGTCTAATTGGTGTATGTTGTAGCCTGGGGTAATACCTCATTATCAGCAGTATTAGGTTTAAACCAGGTTTCTGTAAGACACATTATGTCTGGGGAATGAACTGCTAAGAGGGCATGAAGGTTGGGGATTTTATTACTCATACTTCGAATGTTCAAGTGAAATATCAGGAGAGCATTTGTAGGACTGTTAAGGGGTAGTTTATTGATGGGGTTGGTGGTGTAGGTGCTATTGTCACCAGGTGGCGATGGGCCAGGGTTGGGATGGATGTCATCATCTGTAATGAAGTTATATTGAAATCTGATTATGAGCTTTAGAAACTTACGAAGAAGTCTTAGTGCTTGTACCTTGAATTAGATTTTAAGGTTTTAATTCGGTGATGAGGTAAATGCATGAGAGTTTGGACGTGTGGGAGATAGTTAGCTGAGCTAACTTGTAAGAGAAGTCTGAGGTGGTAGTTTGACATTTTGGGTAGGGGAATCCGTGGTGGTACTGGTTTTCATAGGCAGTGAGGAGATAAAGGATGAACATCAGGGGGGAGTAGAGAAAATACTAGTGTTTTTTTTTTTATGCTAGCATAGCAAGGGGCCTGGCCATTATAGGGCACAGCTTTCAACAAGGATTTGGCAGGAAAGGAAGGAGAAAAGTTGTGTTGTGGAAAGGTAGGGCCACTTGGTGATGTGTGAGATGCTGGTTCAGAGGAAGAAGCAGTGGGAGTGGCTAGGATAGTATAAATTTAACAGCACTGGGGTTGGGTGGGAATAGTGGGCAGGATGGG
This sequence comes from Protopterus annectens, assembly GCF_019279795.1. Lineage (NCBI taxonomy): Eukaryota > Metazoa > Chordata > Ceratodontiformes > Protopteridae > Protopterus > Protopterus annectens. Next base: position 657,691,309 of record NC_056749.1, on the reverse strand, counting down.
GTGTGGTGCAGCCCTGAGCGGAGCAAGGGAGAGTGGAGCGGAGCTAAACTGGACCACAAGATTTATACAACAATCATGTAAAATGTAACTTTATAATGGGGATGTAAGTTATTTGCCTTACTACATTTTAAAGATGGATCCCAGTGGAGTGGGTATTGATATAGCCTCCTATGAGAATGGCTCAGGGAAGTGGGTAGCAATTATCAGTGTGAGACTGAGTGGTTAAAACTAGTAGGAGGGAGTCCGAAAAGAAAAAAAAAAACAAAAACAATCAGGAGCCAGGAAATGTAAATAAGACAATACACTATGTTAGAGCTTTTCAGCTTACAGAAAACAAATGTTGCTAGCAAGCTCTTTAAGGATGAGTACACCTAAGGGAATTGGAACTGAACTAAAGTTTTGTTTTGGAATAGTTTTAACCTTAGACTCTGGAGCTCACCTGTTTGCATACAGAGGGAATAAGGAACTTGTACAATTAGTAGAGTATGTTCCTACCTAGTGGCCAACTTCATTAAAACTCTCCAAGTTGGAAGATGAATAGAGCTCTATGCAGCTGTGATCACCTCACAATGATAGTCACAAAGTAAGCGAAAATTGTTAAATGCAATTCAATGACATTCACCTAATAATTAATTCCACTGGAAGGCTTGTGTATAAAAGTAGAGATTTCTCAGGGCTGATTTGAGCTTAAAATTTGCTTCAGAACCAAAGATGGGGGGGGGTGCACAACCCCGAGGCTTGTGGATGGCCCGAGCAAACTGCAGAGAGAAAAAAATAGACAGAGTGTGAGTAGAAAGTGAATAGTACAGTTCTAGGAGAAATGAAGACAAATGGGAGAGTAGAGGATATTAGAGAGTGATGGAAGAATTATCAGAAGACAGAGAGTGGGTACAAGAAATGGTACAATATGTAGGTACACATAAATGCCCAGGGAAGAGTAAAGATCACAAAGAATAGGAAACAGTGTCTAGGCAGATCATAATAGCCAAATTTAACAATGTACTAAGTCTAATAGGTTAAAGTAGCACCATAGCTAGGTAAGACACTGGTTAGAATGTGTAACAAATGCCAAGTTTCTACTTTTTAAATACCAAATAAACAACTGTATATTTCTGCTTACAAGTACCAAGTATGTTTCTGCTTACAAACTCAGTTAGAACTGTAGTTATATGAGATGCAGGTTAGAGTTTGCAACAAACACTGTTTCTGCTTTTCTGATACCAAATAAACAAACTGTATGTTTCTCCTTACTAATAGCAGGTATATTTCTGCTAACTAATACAATGGAAACTGTAGTTAGGTAACAAACATTGTTTCTGCTTTTCAAATACCAGATACCAAATAAACAAACTGTATGTTTCTCCTTACTGATAGCAGGTAATGTCTGCTAACCAATACCAATTAGAACTGTAGTTAGATAAGATATTGGCTAGAATTTGTAACAAATGCTGTGTTTCTGCTGTTTGTGTGCAAAATAAACAACAATTATGTGTTTCTGCTTACTAATACTAAATTCAGAATACAGTAATGCAGATGTCAATAAAGGAATTGTCTATGAAGCCACTCTAGCTTCCTAGGTAAGTTTAAATATGTAAGTATGCGTATGCATACTGGAGTAATCACCAAGCTCTACATAAACAATAAGCAGTAAAAAAAAAGCATCACAGTTTTGTCAGAATGTACACTCAAAATAGCAATAATAAATGTAGCACTAATATAGACCAGCATAAAAAACCCTGTAAATTATGACAGGAAAACAGACAATGCTAAAAAGGCATATGCATATAAAAAAAAAAGACTTACAGTGAGCACAGACAGCAGACTAAGGAAACTCCTGCAGGTTGGGATTATACTACATTTTAAATATGGTTCCCAGAGGAGTGGGTATTGATATAGCCTCCTATGGGAATGGATCTGGGGAGGAGAGGGTAGCAATTATTTGTGTGAGATTGGGTGGTTAGAACTGGTTGCAGAGCAGCCCCAGCAGGAGGGAGTCCAAAAAGAAAAGAAAAAAAAATTAGGAGCCAGGAAATGTAAGTAAAACCATACACTATGTTAGAGCTTTTCAGCTTACAGAAACCAAATGTTGCTAGCAAGCTCTTTAAGGATGAGTACAATAAATAGGAATAAGACGATTAAAGCTACAGATCTGAAAGATGATCTTCTTCTTTTGGCTTTTCCTGGTTAGGGGTCGCCACAGCGGATCATCTGTATGCTCATGATTGGCAGTGGAATTTTACAGTGTCGAGTTGCCAGCCTGGCGCCCAACCTTCCACAGCAGGCACACACACTCACACCTAGGGCCAATTTAAAGTGTTCAATCCACCTACTGCATGTCTTTGGGATGTGGGAGGAAACCACAGCACCTGGAGGAAACCCATGCGACCACAGGGAGGACATGCAGACTCCGCACACAAGGCACCCCAGCCGAGAATTGAACCAGAGAACCTCTTGCTGTGAGGCGACAATGCTAACCACTGCACCACCGTGGCTGCTCAGATCTGAAAGATATATTAAAATGTTTTAGCAAATATTATGAAGAAATTAATAAAACAAAGTCAAACCCGAGTAACAGCAACTTATTGGATATTTTTTAAAAGAAAACATACATAATAAACTATCAAAAGAACAGAAAAGCAAGATTGATAAGTATTTTTCCTTTTAGGAATTAAAAGACCAGATTAAAAATCTTAAAAATAGTAAAGCACCAGGTAGGAATGAGATAATCCATGAGCTATAAAAACTTTTACCTGATAATATTTAAAAAAATGTATTAAATGTTTTTGAAGAAGTTAAGGGTGCATCTAATATTCCTTCATCATGGAGCTAGTCTCTTATTACACCCATTTTAAAATCAGATAAGGACCCTGCTCTATATTCTGCTTATCAACCTATATCACTTTTAAATGTAGACTATACGATTTTCTTATCTGTATTAGCAAAAAGATTAAATCAAATGCTGAGCTCATTGGTTTTGTAAATGAAGATCAGACCAGGTTTATAGGTTGTAGGAAAGTTCAAGATAATATAATAAGACTCTTTTCTTTGCTTGACATGGCAAACAAAACTAAAAAAAAGAGTTATCCATAATAAGCTTAGATATGGATAAAGCTTTTGACTCTGTGAATTGGTCATACTTGCTCAGAGTACAAAATAAATATAACTTTCCAATGATTTCATAAAGTTAATTAAAAAACTTTATGATAACTCAATTTCTTTTTTAAAACTCAGATCCTTTATATCTATCCCGTTTGATATTTTAAAAGGTACCAAACGGGGTTGTGCTTATCCCCTTTGCTATTTGCTCTTATTATAGAGCTGTTCACTAAATGCATAAGATCTAATATAAACGTTAAAGATTTTAAAGTAAATAAAAACATTTTTTCTAAAATTCTACTTTTTGTTAATGACATTCTGCTCACTAGTGGTAATATTGAACACTCATTGGATCATATAGTTAGCTGTATGGACTATTTTGAAAATATGTCACTTCTGAAATTTAATCACAATAAAACAAAATCCTTGCTTATAAACAAAAGGATAACCATTAAGTTAAATGCTTACAAAAAATTGGCTGGGACAATTTACAGTTAAAATAGTTAAGAATTAATATTGAGACTAATAAGAAACAATCAATTTTAGTTACCTACCAAAGCCTGATGTAATATCCAAATTAACAGACAATTGGAATAAATTATTTTTCACAATTGAGGATAGACTTACATTGATCAAAATGATAATCTTACCAAAATTCTTTAGTCAGTCATTAATTCTTCCCCCTTCTAAAACGGTTTTAAATAAAATAAACTTTATTTTACTAAAGTTCTTATGATATCCCAAAAAAGCAAGAATCTCCTTGGACTGGCACATCAAAAGTTGGGAGAGGGGAGACATTGGTTTCCCCAATATTGCTTATATTCTAAATCTGTAATTATTAAACTAATACTCCAGTGGCTTGACTCCTCTTATGCTTCCTGTTGGAAATCAATACATGAAAATATACTAATATATAATAAAAAAATCTATAATGGAAACGTATACAAATTAAAAAAAAACACTTTATTTGGTTTTATAAGACTATATATAAAATGAAAAACATAAGATTAATCTCTACCCTTTCATAAATCAAGTTCTATTGATATTCAAGAGATTAATGAATTTGAATTATCTAATCAAAGATTTATTAACAATATTTCCTATAGCTTTCACAAATGGATGCTTAATATCTTTCAATACAAGGAAAATATTTGACTTAAAGTATAGTAATTTAAATTATAGGCATCAGTTTCTGAGCAGGAGTAAAATACACTCATCTAATTATCTGATTAAGAAATGCAGTCTGGTAAATAGTTGATTAGATATACAAACGTAAGTAATATATTCAAGACAAAATTAAAATAGCATTAGACATACAAACTAAACCTATTCCAAAAGGCCTACACTCCTTTTCTAATATAAATGCTAATCCATCTGAAGATAACTCATACTTGCCAGTCATATATATATATATATATATATATATATATATATATATATATATATATATATATATATATATATATATATATATATATATATATATATATAATATTATTAGAATTGAACTCATTCTCCCTGAATTGTCATACTGGAATTACTTTCCAAAAATAAATGAATAAATAAATAATCTGAGAAAAGAAAAAACTAGCCTTAAAATCTGCAGGGAAATCAATGTATTTTTAATATTGGAAGATTTATACATGGAAAGTTTTACACAGACTTTTTCCAAACACCTCACAAAATTCCTCTTGTATATAAATCAGAAAAAAAATGCTGGAGATATAATGAAACTCTTAATGCAGACTGGGTTCATATGATTGCAGAATGCAACATAGTGTCATCTTTCTGAACAGACTTTAGAAGGTTTTAGCAAGCATTGTGGTCAGATAATTGTACTATTACATATTCCTTAATTTTGTTCAATGCCCTAATCATAGAAATTATTCCTTATTCTAGTATCACAAATACCATTTATTTGGTCTGTCCTAGCTAGTGTTAGGAAAGTTATAACTAAAAACTGGAAATCCAAAACAACTCTCTTTTTTATTAGTGAATCTATCTGTCTAACCAAATCTGTTTGTAAAAATGAATTATCGACCATAAAAACAAGAACTAGAAATGTAACTACTCATCAATACATAGCCTGACAGAAACTGGATGATCTATTAGAAAAGTACTAATGGTTTTATGTATATAATTCTTGTTATGGACTTTTGTATATATATTTTTTCTTTTTTTAAAATTGTTGAATTATTGTTAGGATATTTAAAATCAAACAAAAACCTTTTAGAAAAATGTGGTGTAAGTGACAGGAGAGAAAAACTAGAAAAAGAGACTAGAATATTATCATAGTTTAGTCTCTACTTATCTTAAAATATTAATAATACATACAAACTATAAATATTTATATAGTAAGCTTAATATAGCATATAATCTTACTTCAGGACTATTTTTAAATATAATAGACATTAAATGTTATATATTATGTTAAAACATTAAAGCATTCAGAATTACTCATTTTAATATTTTGTTTACATTCACATGTGCATGTTGACATCAAGAGATTAAAACACTATATAAAGTTTCTTGTATTTTGTGAGTTCAGGATTTTGGCTGTAGCTGATTAAATGTAAGTAAATCCATTACTAATGTGTTTTATGCATTAAAAAGGCTGTTTTGTGCTTTGTCAACTGTTATTTTTGACAGGTAGACAAGCAATTTATAAATCACTAATAATAGAGCAAAATTACTGGTTTAATTCTTTGCCAAGTATACCAAACTATTTACATTAAACAGTTCTTTTTAAGTGAATAATATCCCATTTAATTTCTACTTTATTTATTGCATATGCACACTATTGCATTGATATGACGCACTACTTTATACTAAAAAAACATGGGCTATGCATACATATTTTGTCTCTAACCTTGATGTAAATATATACTAAACTAAATATATGACTCTACCAACAATCACTTAGACTAACATCATGTAATGTAACAAGGAATGAGAAAAGAAAAGATATGAATCATACCTTGAAATTAAATGTACCAAACATATATGTTAAATAATCATAATAACGATGATCATACTTTAAAACTAAACTTATCTAAGATGTATTAAGTGATAACAAAAGGTTTACTTATATTATTTTTAAGGAACTCGATTTGAGCCAGCATATTTTGCTTTCATTTTCTGTACTGCATGTTACCTGCTTGTTACTGTACATTTTATCAGAGCTGAAATTAATATGTATAATAGAGTACTTTATTCTTAAATCTTTTTGGTTTACTGTTTATCTTCCAGGAATTCACTTTAGTTTGTCTCTTTAAGGGTGCATTAGTCCAGTCCATTTCTTTTGGAAAAGTGATAATTGTTTTCTTCTGTATAAGTTAATTTGCTTCTTTTTGAGAGTCACTTATTTTTATTACCCTTGGTAGATGTATTTTTAGTCATGCAGGAAACAACAGGTCGATTTTTATACATTTTAAGTTCCTTTATCAATGGCAAACATGCTTTCATTTCATTTGGTTGAATAGTCATTATCAAAGCTAATAACATTTTCATCAATTTTAATAGGAGGACTCACCTTGACTGCTTTTAGTATTCAATCTTTCTCCATACTAAAGAGAAATGTAACTATTATTCAACTTTTTTTAATTTCTCCCATTCGTTTGGGTTACTAATACGATGATGGGAATATAGAAAAAAGCTTAAAAAAGCTACACAAACCAATGAAACAAAAAGGTAGATCCAACAAACACCAGCAGCCAATGTAAAATCCAGAATGATGGGAATATACACCATTTCCAAGTCTAAATATGATTAAAGTTCATGAAATTAGCATTATTTCAATCTTTGATGTCAGCCAGAAGTGGTCTTCACAGAACCCGCAAAGTGCCTAATAATGATTCCTCATGCAATTCCTATGGGGTTACATGTATTGGTAACATATCTAAGTAAGACTGTAAATTATTTTTATAAGACCTGTTGCTCCTACTACTATTGGAACTGTAAGTATCTTTCTTCTCATTGCTCTCATTTCTGTCTGCAAATCCTGATATTTTATGACTTTGTGTTTGTGTACACACGACACCATAGTCACTGGATGCGGTGATTTCAGTGATCAATGCTACTTTTGTCTTTTTGTGGACCACTATATCTGGTTTTCTAGCATCTGTCTTTTGAACTGTTGGTAATGGGTGATACTATCTGATGTAGTCTTCATCATTTTCTATGATGCTTTGTGGCTTATGTTTTTAGTATTTGTCAGCCACTTCAGTACCATAATGTTTGCACAATTCCCAATGCAACAGTCTTGCCACATTATTATGCTTTTCAGTATACAGTCCTTCTACCATTAGTATGTTACAACCAGCAATGAGGTGTGCAACTGTTTCCAATTCTGTTTTACAAAACCTACAATTGTATGTTTCTCCCACATGTTCAATAGACTTTGTAAACCAACATATACATAGTCCACTATCTTGGGATGCCAATATTAACCTTTCATCTCTTCATTTGAATTTGCCACTCCTTAACCATTCTTGCCTTTGTTCCTGAACAACATGAGGTTCTTCCAGACGTTTTCTATACTTGTAACTATATTTATGCATTTTCCACATTTCTTGCCTTCTCATCTGACCCTTCACCATATATTCTTTCTTTTGTCTTTTTGGCACAGTCAGTTGCTGCCTGATTTTTATCTACTTCTCATTTGATTTCCATTCCTGCTTGATGCCGATCTGCTTCTGCTAGACAAAGTAAAGAAGTCATCTTAGATTTATTCTCCTCATGTTTCAAAACTTTCACTACATTTGGGTCTTGTGAAGTCAGAAGATATGTGTGCAGTCCCATGATTGCAGATCTATACATATAATCAATTTCAAGGAGGCCCATACCTCCTTTGGAATGGGGATTATATAATCTTGTTATGCACTGATTTTTATAAATCATTTGGTGGATATGAAGCATCCTTCTTGTTTTCCTGTCTAATCTATCCGACACATTTTGGGGCCAGTCAATCATTCCAAAACTGTAAGTTAGGACAGGGAGGGCAAATTGGTTTATAGCTTGCATTTTATTCCTAGATGTCAATGCTGTTTTCAGGATTAATTTAATTCTTCTAAATTATTCCTTACTAAGTTTTATTCACATTTGTTCATGTTTTGTTGTTGATCCTTCATCAGTTCTAAAATATTTATACACTCCCTCTTATTCAAGTTCTTTTATATCAAATTCTTGTCCCAAACTGATGTGTTCATGGTGCTGCAGTTTTCCTGCTTTAAAGGTTGCCTTTGCACATTTATCAAGACCAAATGACATTCTTTTATCATCTGAAAAAGTTTTGACAACTTGCAGTTGTGCTTTTGGTTCCTCATCTGATGAGCTATATAGTTTTAAGTCATCGACAAAGAGAAGATGAGAAGTCTTTACACTTTGTTGTTTTCTGAGAACCAAATTATATAGCCATGGCCTAAGCTGTTAAGTAGACAGCTTAATGGGTTAAGGGCAAGACGGATTAGCAGCAGTGACAGGGAGTCACACTGGAATATCCCCCTTTGAATTGTTATCCCTGGGATAACAATTTGTCCTTTATCATGACTTAATTCCAAAGTGATCTACCACTGTTTCATGTTCACTGTAATGTAGTTGATCAGTGTAGGGTGTATCTTATAATTTTTTAAGCACTCCTTCATCCATGAATGTGGGATACTAGGAAATGCTTTTTTGTAGTAAATCTTAGATTCTTCCCCTTTTTACAGTGCTCCACTATGACTTTATTTAACAACAAATGATCGTTTGGTCCATATGAGTTTCTTTTATTGCCCTTTGTTCTATTGCCATAATTGAGTTTTCTTCTAAATGACTATAAACTCTGTCAGCATCAGTTCCACTGTATGGGAGGCAATTTACTGGTCTATAATTTTTAGGGTAGCTTTCAGGTTCACTCTTAACTAGGAGCATTGTTTTTCCTGATGTTAGTCAGTTTGGTGTTTGTTCAGGGTGTGCATATAAACAGTTCTTACTCATGGCTTACTCTGCCTGCAAAGAAGTTAATACTTTTAACCAGAAGTTAGATACTGCATCTGGGCTTGGAGTTTTTTAGTTAGAGACTTTTCTTAACATTGTTTCAATCTCTATGTCTGTTACTTCATCCCATTTCATATCCTGTACCTTTAAACTTCTTATTTTTCTTTTACTTCTTCCATCCATTTAATATCGTTGTTATGTTCCAGAATATCTTCATAAATACTTCTCCAAAATATATCTATGTGTTCGTTTTTGTTGGTCTTTCAATTCCTTCTAACTTGTTTCCCAATTTGCTATAAAACTTTTTTGGGTCATCAATAAATTGTTTATTTTGTACTTTTCCTTTATATTTATCTGCATATCTTCTAAGTTTTTCCACCTGTACTGAGATTTTTAGTTTGCTATTTACGATAGTGTATGATGCATCCTGATCTATTCTAATACTGCACATTGCTTTTATCACATCTATCTTTCTAATTATTTTTGTTGATCTGTTTCCCCTTCTATATTCTTCTAATAATGACACTTCTTGTCTTAGTTGCTTTATCGTTTTCTCTATCCAATACTTTCATGATGGTGTTCAGTTTCTCCCCTTCCTTTCCCTCACTACCATGTGTTCTTGTGGTAGAACTTCAGTTATTAATTTAACTGCACAGTAATATATCCTGTTTACTTCTGTTATATCACATGGATCTCTATGGACAGTCCTAATTACTGTGTTCAATTGTTTAATCAAACTTCTGACTTTTTGAGTTTTATTGACCTTCTGCAGTCTATTTATTTCACTGATTTTAATATGTCTGTCTCTATTAAATCAAGCAACTCTTCTCTTAGATCATTTTCTTCTAAATTAAAGGCACATTTTTGCTTCTATTTCCTGCAAGCATTCTATAAAATGTTCTATAGCACCTTCCTGTGACACATTCTCTTCAATTTCATCCTATGTCATCCATTGATCTGTCATATGGGAACTCACTGGCCTGTCACTCCTCAACATGAACATGGACTGAGTCAGATTTACCACAGTTTCCTGTTCCTTCCTTTGCTGTCCAGCTTCAAGTGAATGTTTATATTGGTTTACTGTGGAAGGCTCCAAAATATCTTCATATGGCACCTGACCAATTGCTTCCATTCCACTGATTTCCCCTTAATTTGGATGTCCATTGCTCTAGCCTGTTGTGCAGCCTTCTGAATTAGATTTTCTAAACTAAGTCCTTCACTTTGCAAGTACTCCATAACCTCAGTTTCTATTTATTTAACTTCTCCATTACTAATCTCCCTTTCCACTTTTCCTCTTTGTCTTCTTGTTTTTTTTTTGTACTGTAAAGTTTTCCATGTCTGGATTCCTTTGCCTGTATTTCTTTTCAAATATCCTTGGTGCTGCTCTTTTTGTATTGATTAGTTTTGTTTTCACCTTTGCATAGATATTACACCATATTAAATCTATTTTGCTTTCCCATTCCCATATTTCCTCTTCAGACATTTCCTGATCTTCCTGTTTCTCCTTACTTTGGGGACTTGTTCCATCATGCTGTGATATAAGTTGTGTTAGACCTTAGATATTCTACACCAAATCCTTTACTTTGCAAGCATTCCATAACTTCAACCACTATTTTTTTAACTTCTACTTTACTAATCTTCTTTTCTACATTCCCTCTTTGCGATATTATTTTTTTAATTGTTCAACTTGGAGGAGCATTTTATTTCCTTGGAAGTTAAATCAAAGACCAATGAACTCCTTCTATCCAAAAAGACAAAGTTTCAGTTAAGTCAAAATTTTCATGCAATCATTGTGTTAGAAAATTGATTATATCATGGATCCCATAAATCCTTGTGTTGCTACATTTAAGTCTATTTAACATATAATTTATTTTCTCTATAAGCCAGTAATTGTCCTTTAAAAGAAATTATGTATGAGATTCACCATCTGAAGATGTTCATCGAGTTACCCTGCTGCAGTCATCACACTTGGGTTATCCTACCATCAGGCGGTCCCGCAGTCGGCCCGAATTCCAAAGTCTTGGTCCAGCGTCGGTTGCTGTCACTTCTTCCCTGATGTCAGTGCACCAGGGGTGTATAAGAGGCATCCAACGCCATTTTCTTCAGTCTTTCTTGCCGCGCGGTGCCTGAAGCAGAAGCAGTTCGCAAGTGCCAGTCGGCCGACACCTGGGATTTTCGATTTGAATTTCAGTCTGAAGTCTTCAATAAAGCTAAGTACCCCATTGGGGAACATTTTCTTGCCTCAGTCCGATGTCAGAAAAAATTAACAATTGCATTTCTTATGGGAAGCAAATACCTCATAAGGACTTCCACTCCTATTGTATTCCTTGCCTAGGCCCAGACCATGACGTCACAGGTTGTCAGTTTTGCGCTAGGTTTAATAAACGAACTATCAAACGCTGTTTTGACTTCGCACGGCATTACTTTGCTAGGAAATTTAATTATATCATGCTGTCGAAGCAGCCGATGACTGCCATTCATAAAAAACGCAAGGATAAGGACAGGTAGCCTAGGAATAAGCCAGACCTTGAGGCCTCAGCTGGGCCTGTCGCCGGTTCTCCGGTTTTCAGTGAGGCGCTTACACAGCCCCTGATGACCACAGAACTGGAACACCAGACAGCTGCGGATTCCCAAGCAGAGTCTACTAGGCCGATTCAGCCATCTACTGACACCGGAGCAGAACTAGACACCGGTGCAGTGGAAACACCTTATGTTGCAGAAGGTGTCTTCAGACCAACTACACTCACCATTAAATCTTATGCTAAGCTTAAAACTCCTTTAAAACCTAAGAAAACTGTACATCAGTCTACAGTTCAAGGCCCCATGCCTAAGAAACAGATGCTTAAGATGGCTGAAGATTTGATTACCCTTATCAGGGGTTCCCATCCCCCTCCTGATAAAAGACCAAGACAAGAGGAGGATTATGCATCCTCTGACCAAGTTTCTCTCTCCTCAGATTCTTCTGAGGAACAGGATTACACTTTTCCACCTTATGAAGATTCTGATGCTGAAGACTCTATTCCCTCAGCATCTCCCCCTGAAGACTACTCTTTAGGGGAAACTTTACATACCATGAGGGAACATTTCCACTGGGAAGGCCAGGATTACTCAGATTCTAAGAAAAGGCTCCGAGAGTTCCTTTCACTACTCCAGCACAGACCTCTTGCTATCCCTCCTGTTTTAGATATTGTGGATGATGTTTACTTGGAGTTTAGTTTAAATCCAGACTCTCTACCTCCTGCTCCAGCCAAACCAGACAGATACTACAGAGTACCTGACTCACACAAATTCCTTTATAAAAGCCCTGTAGCTGACCCAGAAACAATTTCCCAGGGTCCTAAGGGAGCAAAAGCTTCTTTGGCTAAAAACCCTGTGCCCTCTGAAAGGGATTCCCGAACCCTAGATAGATGGGGAAAGAAAATATACATCTCAGCAACTCTGGCTATGAGAGCATTAAATTGCCAGTTTCACGTGTTGAAATATCAACAATTCCTAATGTCTCAGATAAAACAAAAAATAAGCACACATTCAGAACAGCCTGAATTCAAGGAAATGCAGGATCTGTTGCATGCAGCTGAACAGGTGGGCAAACATACTTTACAATGCGGATTTGATTCATTGGAAGCTTCCTCTAGAGCAGCTGTTACTGGCTCTGTCATACGTAGACATGCTTGGTTAAAAGAACAAACCCTCCCTGACCACGTTAAAGCAAAATTATTGGATGCACCTTTACAGCAGGATGTATTATTTGGTGTCAAAGCAGAAGAGGTTTTAAAGAAAATGGAGGATAAGGCAAAGTCTATGCAAACGGTCAAGGATTTTTTGCAGGTACAACCCCCTCGTTTCATCAGAAATTGGCCAACAAAAAACTGGTCCTTTCCAGCTTCAGACAGATCACAGAGGGGCAAATACAGATGCCCAAGGGGCAGAGGTCAGTCACAGGGCCCTTACAAACCTCGCCAATGGGGTTCTGATACCCAGAAGGAGGAGAAGACAGGCCCCAAGCTAGCAGAAGACAAACACAATGACTCTATCCTCAAACTACCAAACAAATCTCTCCTGGCAACTCCCTTGGGAGGAAAACTAGCATTTTTTGCAGACAACTGGCACATCATTACAACAGACAAATGGGTTATAAACATTGTCTCTCAAGTATACAGATTCCACTTTCATACCTTACCAAGGATCAAATGAATGCCAAACCTGCCACCAAATCAATGGGCAGAGGCACAAAAACAAATTACAGCATTCAACAGGTACCTACACAGGAGCAAGGACAAGGATTTTACTCAAGACTCTTCCTAGTCCCAAGAAAGGACAAAGCATGGAGACCCATTCTGGATCTTTCAATTCTGAACACCTATCTGCAAGTACCAAAATTCAAGATGCTAACTCTACAGGAGCTTCTTCCCATGCTGGACAAGAATGCTTGGCTAGCCACTTTGGACCTCAAGGAGGCATACCTGCATGTCCCTTCCAGACAAAATTGCAGAAGATACCTCCGCTTCATTGCAGGTTCAACGCATTATCAATTCTCTGCACTGCCCTTTGGCTTATCTACTGCACCCAGGGTCTTCACAAAATGTCTGGCACCAGTAATTGCATACTGCAGACAAAGAGGAATTCAAATATACCCATACCTGGACGACTGCCTTATTCAAGCAGAAAGCAAGGACATTCTTTTAAAGCATCTGGCATTTGTCAACCACCTTCTAGGTTGCCTAGGGTATACAGTAAATGAAAAGAAATCACAACTAGTGCCCTCACAAAACATAATATTCCTGGGTGCCAGCTTGAATACAATGGCCCAGATGGCTTATCTCATGCCAGACAAGCAAAGACAGCTGTTTCAATATTTCAAAATAATGGCAACAAAGACCCAACTCCCTGCAAGAAAAATTCTGCAGGCCTTGGGATTCATGGCATCTTGCATTCTACTAATACCATTTGCAAAACTGCATATGAGGAAATTACAATGGTACCTGAAAAGTGTTTGGACTCAGCACAGCCACAGCTTGGAAACAATGATACCACTCATTCCCTGCCTTCAACAGGAGTTTCTATGGTGGGCACAGGCATGTCACCTCAACAAGGGTCAGCCTTTCACCTTACCCACAGCCAGGCAAACTATGACAACAGATGCATTAGACTATGCCTGGGGAGCACACATGGCAGGGCAGTGCATTCAGGGCAAATGGACTACAGATCAGAGCCATCTGCATATCAATCAAAAAGAAATGCTAGCAGTACAGAATGCCCTAACAGCTTTCAAGGACCTTCTACACCCAGGACAACTAATAATAAAGACGGACAATACCACAGTCATGTGGTACATAAACAAGCAAGGGGGCACACATTCCTACCATCTACGCAGGCAGGCAATGACCTTATGGAACACTGCACTGTCTTACCAAGTTCAATTACAAGCACAATTCCTGCCAGGAAAGAAAAACACATTGGCAGGTGACCTAAGCAGAAACATCATGGATCCACACGAATGGAAACTAGATCCACAAGTATTTGCAATGATAGCTCAAAAATGGGGACACCCAGACATAGATCTGTTTGTAAGCCTCCACAACCACCAACTTCAAAAATTTTGCACAAGGACTTTCCATCCACTAACTTGGAAAGTGGACGCCCTCTCATTCAGTTGGAAAACATTAACAATGTATGCCTTCCCTCCACTGCCTCTTCTAGCAAAGGTACTGCTGAAAGTCAGATTAGAGAGGCCACAAATGATACTCATTGCACCAGACTGGCCACGCCAGCATTGGTATCCATTTTTAAGGAACATGGCCCACAGCCCACCATGGATTTTGCCACAAATTCCTCACCTGCTCACCCAGTGAGACAATCAGATTTTACACAGCCAGCTCAAGACTTTAAACCTGGCTGCATGGCAAATTACCTAAACAACCAGCCAACACCTTTATCCAAAGCGGTTATGGATGTCATTCTGGAGGCCAGGAGGCCCAGCACTAGGAAAACATATTCAGACAAATGGAAAAGAGTTTGCACCTGAACCAGGCTAAAGGCCTAAATCCCCTTCATCCAAATATCCCTCAGATTCTACAATATTTAACTGAGATGTTACACAAAGGACTTTCCTTTTCATCTATTAAGATCCACGCCTCAGCACTTTCAGCTCATTACAGCATGGATCCTCCTTTATTCTCACATCCACTCTTAAGACAGTACCTCAGAGGGGCAAAGAACTTAAGACCGCCAAGGAGAGCTCCAACACCTACTTGGGATCTCAACTTTGTTCTGGAAAAGCTTACATTGCTGCCCTTTGAACCAGCTTTTCAGCTGATTTAAAATTTCTTTCATGGAAAACTGCCCTACTACTAGCAATAACCTCAGCTAGAAGAGTCTACAGGCACTAATGGCAGTGGAACCTTTCCTCATTTTTCATCAAGACAGAGTCTCTCTACGAACTAATCCTTCCTTTATGCCAAAGGTGGTATCCAGTGTGGCCCTAAACCAAACCATTCAGTTGCCCACCTTCTTCCCAAATCCCCAGAACAAAGGAGAAAGACTCCTGCACTCTTTGGTCATTCACAGGCAATTACATTACTACTTGGATAAAACTAAGGCTTTCAGAAAAACTGACCAGCTCTCTGTAGCCTATGCTACAGGATCACAAGGGAAAGCTATCTCAAAACAGACCATTTCTAAATGGATCGGGCATTGCATACGTTTCTGCTACACACATCATGGGAAACCAGTACCTGCTAACATTAGGTCCCACTCCACCAGGGCTACAGCTACATCAGCAGCCTTTCTCAGGGGAGTGCCAACCAAGGATATTCTGGAAGCTGCTACTTGGAGTTCAGTGCACGCCTTCACCAAACACTATCACTTACCTCTATACTCTAAGACTAGAGCTGGTTTTGCCACTGCAGTTTTGCAGGGCTTACTAGCTTCTTCTAACCCTGTTTGACTCCACCTCCCATCCTTAGCTTTGGGATTCAACCCAAGTGTGATGACTGCTGCAGGGTAACACGATGAACATAGTACAGTTTTGTACCTACCATAAATGTAGATGTTCGAGTGTTTACCCTGCTGCAGTCCAGTTTACCCTCCCTCCATCCCCTCTGAACTAGCAGAACTTATCTCTACCACTCTATCCTATGCTACCTCTGTGGTGTATTTGCTTGTGTCTAAGGGTTTTGTTTTATTTATATATATATATATATATATATATATATATATATATATATATATATATATATATATATATATATATTTTGCCTACCTATTGGGGGCACCTGACATCTTGGGCAAGAAAAACTGAAGAAAATGGTGTCGTATGCCTCTTATATACCCCTGGCGCACTGACATCAGGGAAGAAGTGACAGCAACCGATGCCGGACCAAGACTTTGGAATTCGGGCTAACTGCGGGACCGCCTGACGGCAGGATAACCCAAGTGTGTTGACTGCAGCAGGGTGAACACTCGAACATCTACATTTATGGTAGGTACAAAACTGTACTTTCTTCCCTAATGGTCATTCAGAGACTCTTATCTACCACTTATTTATGTACCTTGTCAAGGTATCACGTTACGTAGAATATCCATTTGGTTCTTATATTCTTCTTTAAATTGTTTTTTAGTCCAGTTTAGCAATTTTTGTCTGATGTCCTGCATGTTTGATACCAACAACTGGATTTCGTTTTTAGGAAAAATATCATGTGTACTGTTCTTTGAATATCTCATTTTACATTCTCTAGTTAACTTCTTAAATTTGAAGTGAAGTTTCTGACTGAAATTTTGAAAAGCTTAATACTTTTCAGCTACACATAGATGTCTTCTTTACTTCTTAGAGATTTACTTGATAATTTTTGTTTTAGTTCTTCAGAAAAAATGGCTTTTTGCAAGATAAAATCCAGAAAAAAATAAAGTTACAGAACTTTTTTCAATTATTTACCAGATTGCCCCACCCCCCCAATTATTTACTTTGGTTAACTTTTTGCAGCTTACTTTCTGTACAGTCCTTTAACATTCCTTTAAATGTTTCCTCTGTACACAGAACCAATAATTTCCTCTGCCTGGATAGGTAGCTAGGGAAAACAATGTCCTTCTTACTGGATGTCCCCCGTTAACCGTTATCAGTAGTTTACACAAAAAGGTTATTTTAGAATACTGAAGCTTAAAGAGAAGTACTAATATATACCCAATGCCTTGCATTTGGTCTGCCATGTACTACTATTGTGCACACTACTTTGAACAGAGGAAAACACATTCTTACACCAAATTCAGTGGCCCCTCACTATGCTCTATACCCAGTTCTTTAAAAGTCAGCACAGAACTTTATTGGAATTAATATAATATCTGCATTCATTTTAGGTAAATCAACAAGTCCCCATGTGCCCAGCCATTCAAAAACTATTCAAGTAAGACCACCAGTGTGTTAGGTTAGCCTTCACTAATAGAATCTTATAATGTTGACTAGACCCTTTCTGTATTGCTTCCTTTCTGATTCACTGCAAAAGCTGCTTTTTGCCTTTCTTTCTTATTTTAATGATCAGAAAAATGTTAATGTTCTCCTTCTCATTTGTCCTAAAGTGGTTGGTGCTAATCTTGTGTAGTTCTGACATTACTGACTCAAATCTCTCTTCCTCCATGACACCCAAGGTGTTTATAGTTAGTTCTCCGTGTTATCTTGGAGGCAATACTCCTTGGTCTTGGATTCACTCTGACATTGTGGCAATGCCACACTATTCGAATCTTTTTCTTCTTCACTTTTTTGCTGTCATTTCATCATTTCAGCAGAATTAATGAACCACAACACTGCTACAGCCTCAGAGAAGAAATAATATTAACACTTCCTGTTTTATAACATTAAAATTACAGAGTTAGCCTTGGAAGGAGATGAATCTCTGGTCAAGCACTTCTCACAAGTTCCCTGGCAGGAAGTTCCATCTGTTTCTGCTTTTATTGCATTTATTAATATTTTATGGTTGTTTTCATGATGTCAAACTGAGTTGTCCTTTGTTTTAGTGCTTGAGCTCAAAATAAAATAAAGATTAAATGTGACAATATATAAGGCAAGCTGGGAAGAGTAGAAGTATTATGTTATATAAATAAGTGTGAAAGTGTTACACAGCTGAGTGGAAATTATTGTATATGGGAAAGTATTTTTAATGTAATATCAACAGTGACAACACAGTAAAAGATCATTATGGGATGTTTGTTTAAAGGACAGTTTTTTTTCTGATTTTGAAATAAAACATTTGCAGCCATAACTTATTGAAAAGAGCATCGCTTATTTTATTTATTTAATATTTTGACAATAGTTTTCTCCGCTCACCTCCTGCCAACCATATTCCCTCCACAGCCAACTGGCCACTTCATTCCTCATTCACTGGGGCAAGAGATGACTGAAAAGGGTCATCATATATGTAGCCATCAAGAGACATAATCCCTCAACCATGTCCCCTTAAGGAACAGCACTGCCATGTGGTTACTTTTCACCACTGTGGAATTTAATATAGGATCCTGCACCCATAACCTCCTTCCATTGAGGGGTGAGGCAGAGGTGAATTGTCACTCCTCCCAAAGTTGTAACAAACACAGGGTAAAAGAGGTAGCTCCCCAGGCACAAGCTGGCAGGGGGCACAACTGACAGGTGCTGATTAGTGCAGTATCGGCACTAATTTATGAATGCTGAAGCATTTAGCATGAGAGGTGAGCATGTGCGTAACTGGAGGGAGCAAGTTGTTTGTAACAATGTGCAATTTAGTTATTTAAAATTGCAGGAAAAGACCTCTTCAAGTTTGATGAGAGCTTTTTGCCCCTCATAACTTTGAGTTGGGGGAAACAATTTGGGGATCTGCACAGGGTGCAAGATATGTTATAGATCTGTCTCCTCCCTTTCCCACTTCCAGCTCCAGCAGGCTCCTGAGCAACTAACTGAACTCACATCACCTGGGTCATTTTCATGGGTCTAGCTTTTTGTGCCAGTACAGCTAGCATGCATTGTTTATTTTATTAACTGTGCCAACATGCTATGAGGTTAGTCACCTTATACAGAAAAAGCTCAAACTGCCAAAAATTAGAATGTATGCTTTCAAATTTTAAAACTGGGGCTAAGTTCAAGGCAAAGATCACATAAAAATAAACTACTAATCACTCACAATATACTAAAGAGGTTTATGCAAAATTCATGGTGACCTGTTGCGACCAGGTCTACTGAGTAGCTGAATTTAGCCATATTTACAGATACTTTCTCACTGCTGTGGCCTAGGCTAGAAGGGAAATGTTTTCTATCAAATGATGACATTGTATTTGAAACAGCAATCATAACGTCACTGCTAAGGTGCCTCAGTTTGACTCTCCTCTTGTTTTAGACTGCATTATAGAGGCACTCAAGCTACAGAATTAGAATATTGTTCTTCCTACTCCAGCTGATTTTTATTTTATTCACCATATTTCCATTGTAGTTACAGATGTGAAATTCAGAGACATGGCTGAAATCTAGAAATGTTTTTTTTTTAAGAAAAGGGCACATTAGATAAGAACTGAGTAAACCCCTCAGTAATCTCTTGGGAGAATTTTAAAACAATGGCAATTAAATATATATCTGCACATAAACTTTGCTCTAGCAATTAAAAAAAAAATGACCATTTCCAGAACTACTGATTCAGTCTCTTTGACTAAATTCGAACAAAGTAATCATCATACAACATTCATTACTATAAACATAATCTGTGAGGACCTTTGTGTGCAAATTTTCCAGTCCTATAACAAATAAATACTGGTGATACTCTATTGTTAATCATATTAGTGAGATGTCCCTTTATACACTTGTCAAGGCATCCAAGTTGTAAATAGTTGTAAATAGTATTGTTCTAACAATTTGTCCCCTTTCCTCTCTCACTTTACTCATAAATCAGACATACATGTTTTCCTCTAACCATTATTCATCCTCCGGTTAATTAAGGATAAATATATCTGATCTTCTATCACATTAGTTATTACAAGGGGGGGGGGTCTCTTTATTACTATCTATCCCTAAGGTTTATGTTTTATATAGCAACCCTAGGTGTTTAGGATAGTAGTTAATCCTTTGTCTCCTTTTATTTTCATTTTATTTTCCTAGTTATTGCCTTGCTATGGTAGAATATGTATGCTTACGTTGCAATCTCTTTGTATAGAAAAGACTGATATCTGTATATAATGTATTATCCTTTTTTTGTTATGTTTCTGTTTTTTTATTTTTATAAATCTTGCAAAAAACAATAAAAATTATATTTGAAAAAAAAAAAGAAAAGGTCACTTTAGATCAGCAGTCGAGGGACGACAGAAACATTTAGCATATGAAGTCATTTGGCTGAGAGGTTTGACCACCTATGAAGTGTCATCAACGTAATGCTCCTTCTGGGTATAAAATGCACATATTATTAGCACAAATAAATCATGCTGTGTAAAAGAAAGTGCGTTTTCCTACACAAAACTAAAAGCAGTTTAGCTTAATAGAAAATATAGTAATATCTGCAAAGTACCACTAGGTGGCAGCATCCCTTCATATAACCAAACACCTGATAAGACCTGTGTGAGTAACCCTACAGAAGTGAACTGTAGCATTAAAACTCAACAGAGGCTACAGAACAAAATGTATTTTGGAGTAGTTTAGATAAAACCAAAGTTTATCAATGTAGTGTATGCTGTAGCTAATTTAATAATTCTGTCTTGACATTATAAAAGTAACTAATTATTGCTTAGGGGCTGCATAACTGAACCAACTACTGTAACACAATAACCAGCTTAACTTACTGTCAGTGATTATTACATTTTCAACAGTTTTCTCACTTCAGAAAGTCATTCTGTGACTTTCATATAGGTAAATTACAATTTTGCTGATTTTATAATGTCATTTATTACTTTCATTTTTGTCCTGATAAAGGAAAGTGGTTCTAACGATGCTTACTTAGTAGTTTAAATTAGTAAAATTTTGCAGGGATCTGTCTGGCTATATCTATCTGCTAACCATGATTCATAACTTTAAAAACTAAGTTCTTAATAATAGACATTAATAAATCAAGATGGGAAAGCGTATACATGGAAAAGGAATATTCCAGGATTTCATGGATAATCATGCTGCAGGGCTACATGAATCTTTAGTTACATTAATCTCTACTCTGTTCTGGTGGATTCTTTAGTAACATGGATGGAGCACACCAACAACAAAAGTCGAGAGCATGCCAAACTGTTACATCAGTTCGTAGGTTAGTACTAGGCTAACTGCCCTTGTGGGCCATTTTAAGCCTAGCCAATTATCCCCTGTGAGACTCAAACTTTGCACCTTGTGCTTGTAAGGCAAACACCTTAACCATTAGGCCACCCTCCTAACCCAGTGCAGCAGTAGGCCTCTTGCTTTGCACAGTGGTGTAGAAACGCGTGATATAACAGTCCAGGTCACTACTTGACACAACATTAAATATTTTGAATACCTCACTGGCTTTTTTAATATTATACCACAATAATTGTACATACATTTACACCTTATGCGTGGTGTATTAAATCCTCAGGTGGTCAGCTCAAATGTTACACACATCTATTGATATATTTTGTTACTTTTTGATATTTTAAAATATTGATACACTGTAGCCATCGGACATTGTGTACCACAAGGATATTTGTTGAAGATCTCCCATGGGAAGTCATAGCAAAACCCATTAGGTCTTTGGTTTAATGTTAAGGTCTTCACCTCATAGAGACAAGGTACAGGGTTTGATTCCTACTTCAGGTCATTGGCTAAGCTTAAAGTGGAGCTTCATGGCAGTTAGCCTAGTACTGACCTATGAATTATGAAAACATTCCTTTTGTGATGTATATGTAAATCACAACAAAAGAAGTAGCCAGCATGATGTTATAGGGGAAAGACAGTCTTCTGCTCAAATGCATCAGCTTGGGAATAGACATGCTCTTGGTGGGGTTGGCCTGGGTGGATAAGATGAAGTGGTTGATGGCAATCTCTCTTATCCCAGTGGAGGGAGTAGGGAAGAAGCCAATGCCTATGAGACCTGTATTGGAGATGAGGAGCCTAGGAAGGCATTTCATTATTACACTAGCTGCTCCCTCAGCTAGGGGTAATAGCCAGTTGCCACAAGATTGTTAGCTCCATGTCTCCATGATGACTTATCTCCTTTTGATCCCTCACACCCTGGGCCTAGTACAGAGTTACTGTTGGAGTCAACTCTCTGATGATTCAGGAAGACCCATTCAGTAAACAGTCATGTCTGGGGTACCACTTAGAAGCAAGTGGGGGATCTAGGAATAAGTGAGCAGGGAAGCCAGGGAGGAACAGAATGGGAACAACTTGACTGAATCACAAACAGATACACTGATGAACAGAAGGAGATATATCCATTCTGCTCTTGTATAATTTCTCCCCACATCTTCTCTTCCCCTGCCTTTATGAGTTACTGTACAACTTAGAACAGCCAGTCTACATATGTTTAGTCATATATTTGTAATCCACCATTTTAATTCAATGTAATGCTTCATGGGCATCGCTACATCTGTACATTTCAGCTCCTGGGATGGCACAACCACACTTTCTTGAAATAATTGATAACTATTTCTTTAAAATTAAGTGGATCATAAATGCATTAACTCTTTAAAATATGTGGTTTGTTTACATCAGTTTCTGCTGGGTGAAATTGATGTTTCAGCTATAAAGCTGTCAGTATATTTGTTTCTTTATTTCCACAATGGTGCTTTTTAATCATTTGACAGTTTGCATCCTTATTTTTCATGTTGTATCATTCTACTTCTAAAGTTTCTTTAAGGTGATATCCCATTAATCTCTCTCTCACTTTTAAAATATTGTTAAACAAAACCTTCCAGATCTTTATCACTTTCTTCCCTTCTAACTTCCAAATTTCTACAGGGATACATTCTGTTACCAGACATTTTCCTTTTGATTTATTATACCTCACAATATTTATGTTGCCTCTTCTTCTCTTAGCTATGAATTTCTGAGTCTCATCTTCCTCCATCCTTAAGCATAATTAAGTATTCTCAAAATATCTGAATTTGTGCAATTCATTAGTTTCACCATTCCGGTGCTTTATAAACATTTTCATAAAATTTCAAAAAAGTCATTGATACTGCTATAAAATTTATGTTTTTTTCCTTGTGATAAGCTCCCTGATAGTCTGCAACTTTTTCCACTTTCTGTTTTAAGTCAATTTGCTAAAAGTTTTTGTGCTCTAGAGATGTTATAGAAAACAGTTAGTTAGTTACTTAACAGCAACCCTTCAAATTCCATGTACACACATTATCCAAAGGTTCCCTTATTTTCCCTGTAGCATTTTAAAGTTGCTCTTCTTGTTCTGTAAAATTCTTCTTCTTCTACAACACAATAACCTTTCAGCCTCTACAAATAATTCATGTTACTCCTTTCCCATCTCTCTCTTTCTCTTATTTCTACTATGTTTTTAAACTTAATTTTCATTTTATCCCACTCACTGGTTAACCCTTCTGAAATAATTTTTGTCTTCCCTAATATCTCTCAAATCATATAGTCTACCCATCCCTTAAATATCTTTCTTTTTAACAGATAAGTAGGAAAGAGAGAGAGTGTCTTATTTTTACATCTTCCTCCTGCATATTTATCCTGTTTCCTATTGGTACATGATCTAATATAGTTCATGAATAGGTGTGAAAGATTTCAAATAAATACACAGTCCTGTGACATATGATTATTATCCAGTCTAGTAGAGTTATTGTATCTTGAGGAAAATGTATGAGTTCTGTCTGAGTTCCTGCTACTAAATTCACATCTTTAAAACCAAATAATCAAATGTACCTTTTATGAAATATATCTTCTTTTTGTTATATTTTCCTTCTAGGCCCCTGTGATATATCCTCACTATTGCAAATCAGGATCTAGTCCCCAATTCTCAATAATATTCCCTTCTGAAAGAATTTCATTTCCAACAAAATTCTCCTAAACTCCATAAAAGTATGTTTAATTGTAATATATGCTAGACCAATTATCCCTGCAATAACTCCCGCACTGCAACAAATCCACAATTACTTTTTCTCCCTTTTATCACTACTGCAACCCCTCTTACCATCAATATTATTATGCCCTTTTTAATGTGTCCTGATACGCTGGTGAATATCCATCCTAAAAGCCTTTCTTTGTCAAATTTATATGCACATTTCTATCCAAATATGTCTCGTATAACATTGCTATTTGTACCCTACATTTCTTAATATAATTATCTTTGCTTGTTTGTCTGTATCTGTAAGGCCATACACATTCACTGTTATTACTGAGAAATCAGGCAGTCTAATGAAACCCCATCATGTCTGCATATTATACATAGCACATCTTTTGAAGATATGTTTCCAGTTTGCAACTAACATTCAAGCATTAATGTCTGGCCGGATGATCTTTTATGTAGTTGCTTCTTCTCATCTCCTTTTGAACCTATGTCACATATTCCCAATTTTTTTTCTTGCAATAAAAACACCAAATAAACAATAAATAAATAAATATATTCTTAAAAACCCAACCCTTCTTAACTTACAACAAACACATAAAACAACATACGCTTTCCAAAAATGAAGTTTACCCTTTCATGTAGGGGCAGTTGCTCCAAATCAACAGCTGCACTGAGAGGCATTACGTACTCTAAAACTGGGGTTAACTATACTACATTGTATGTTATAGCCTATTCTTCCCACTTACAAAGATTGATATCTGTCCTTATCATATGTAGATTCCTTTTTACAATATGTAAAACAATGTGCATGTACTAAGTTAACTTAAACTTTTAGGCTTGAGAAAAAAATACACTAGCTACCCTTTAAATTAAAATGTGCATTGTTAAATTTAATGCATTAAAATACGTAGGCTGTTGGGGAGACTACTACTTACATAACTGTTTACTTCCCTCAATTTCTAAATTCATTTTCATTAAACTGCTTGCAACTTTACCTTTAAGAATTAAATAAATGTATAATAGCTTCTACATTTCACTCAGAACACACTGTTCAGGCATTTCCTGTGTAACAGCTTGGACCTGCAGACTCTGCATTTGGTGAGGAAAAAATGCTAGTAACTTTGCAAATGCAAGAAAGCACTTTTGTTGATTTCATTCAAAACATCATCGTCAGACCTTTTACAATTAATTTCTTGTACCTGTTTGCTCCTTGTCTTCTAGAAACAAGAGGTAATGGAAAAATAAACAGCTAATAACTTTGTAAATGAAAAAAAGACCTATCATTTTTTCATGCTTTTCATCATTTTCACTTGTTTTTTAAGAGGATTTTCTTTAAAATATTTTCACATCTGTAGCTTAAAGTAAGGACATTAGTTTAGACATCCTTCTCTGTAAAAGTAGAGGAAATTATTATATTTCAGTTCTACATATAATATGATCAATACACTTTTATACACACCAGAAACCCAAGATCACAACATGATACTAGTTTTAATCTGGTTCTTTCCTAACTTGTTCTAGTGTAAATCCTGAATACATTACAATAAAAATACTTTATTAGTTTAATATCAGTAGCATGTTCAGCAGTTCCACATCTTGACTACATGCTGTAAAGAATTGTTTCACAATACATGTATTTGACATCACAAAATGTTCCTGCAGATAATAAAAATATTTTACTTGCAGTTACTGATTCATTGCATTCAGTGCTCTTCTAAACATTAACAACGTAAAATGAGATTTATGTTTTGCAGTTCTTCTACCAGTTTAAAATAGTCAACAAACTTCCTGTCTTTTTCAGTTATTTGCAACTGCACAAACACAATTAATGTGATTCAACTACATCTAATGGGATTGATGTTTTACACTTCTCCAGTTTATTCATAAATTTCAACTAGTTGCTGATTTTCTGTCTAACCATCTCAGCCTGCCAACATCAGTTTCTGGTTCAAGTCCATTGTATTCTTGATTGTTCTAGTCAGCTCCAGGGCTTTTTTTATGTAACTCCAATATTTTTCTTTTGAACAATAATGAATGTTTCTTTGGGAACATGTCTCTCTGGGCTTTGTTGTTGTGAGAACAATGATAAGCTGAGTCCCCTTAAACTTGCTGGCTCACACTTTGTTGGTTGCTGTTTTTATTTCTTCCTTAGTTTATTCTGCATCCAATAATGTCTTTGATCCCCCAGGAAAAGAAATATTCTGAAGATAGCTGGATATATTAACTTGAGTCTTATACCTGCTTTTCAAAATCCCTTAATTAATATGATCAACTTTTTTCTCCACTGCTTTTCTAGACTTATGTACAGAACATTATATTCTGAGTCTACCTATTTAATGGCTTATAGTTCCTTTGGTGTTCATCAGATTTTTTTAAGTCAGTTTATTTGAGTGAATACCACCAGTGAGTTCCATTTCATTGTTATGTACAGCAAAATTTATCTGGCATCTTTATCTTGGAATATAGAAATTAGTTTCCCACTTTTATATAATCAATACCAGACCTTTCTTCTCATGTCTGCACCAAATACTTGTGCCCAAATTTTTAATACTTTTCTCTTCTGACACAGTTGAATCAGGAGTAGTGCTTTCTGCTGGTATGATTGTATCTTTATCGATACAGGTCTTGGCTGCTTTCTCATGTCCTGATTTGGGGCATACACAGAATATGTCATGTGTATCATGTAAAATCTTAGAATGTATAAATGTAGCTACAATAGGGGGTATACAAATAAATAGAATTGTAACTACTCTGTGTTTAACTAGAACTAAGTATAATACAATGTAAACAAATAGGGCTTTTCTCGCCAAGCCTCCCCTGAAAATGGGTATAACTCTGTCAGACTTTTCCAATAAACAAAGACAAATAAATAAACAAATGTCCTTTCAATTAATATATCATGTTAGTGAAACACCAGTTCAGTTACTTATTTGTACTTTCATAAAATTAACTCAATCTGTTCCTTCCATTTTCTTTGGTACAGCAGAACATTTCAGTTTTTCTCAATGTGTTCTATCTTGTAACTGAAATATTTTTTTAAACAGGTCTTCTGGAGAAGCCTTGTGTTCATTTAGTCTCTCTCACTTTAAGCTCAGATTTCTGTTGTTTTATAAGCACATTTGAATAAGTTCTTTATGCTACTTTTATGGTTTCCTGGTTTTTGTTATTTGATTTTATATATTTTTCCAGTGCCTTACATATTTTGAATACTGTTGAGTACATTTGATTTAGTTTTTCCTCTAAATTACTGGAAGTCATCTCATATACTTAAATTTAAACTTGAACTGCTGTTTTGCTGAACAGCTGCAAGTTTTTTTCCTAGCCAGACCTTGTTCTTCTCCTTCTATGACTGATTTTTCTTACTTTTTCCAGATTTCTTGTTTGCTGGAATTGGCACAATGTGATTCCTGGTCTTTAATCACAGATGGAGTGCTCTAATCCATTGTTTTTCAACCACCTGCCCATGGACCAGGTTGGGTCTGCCAGAAATTATTGCCGTTTATACACCTGGATCATGTCCAATCAAAACCCAAGTTCTCGTACAGTTGTACTTAAGGAACAGTAAACTGAAACACTGCTGAAAGGTAAGCTTTTGTCAGAATGATAATGTTTTAATGCAGTAAAGTAGTAGGGACGGAATACGAGGTGGGTGAAGTTTTTGTGACTAGCAGTCACAGAGATGGAAAGGTAACTGGCACCAAACATTAACCCTTCCCCTATTCCCGTAATTTGAAGTGGCACTGGAATAGCCTCGGAGATGGATTAAGGAATGTGGCACTGATTTCTCTTTTGTTAAGCACTGCTGTATTCTCTGTCACATTGAACAGCATAGGGGGGGGTAGTTTACCATGGCTATTCCAAGCTGGCAGTGGTATGGGAATGTTGGTTGTGTTCTGCTCCACATCACCAACATGTAGGGGTGTATTTGACTTCTGTCTCTCGACATGTTTTCACCTTGGTTAGTTTAATGAGATAGCATTTGATAAAAGTTGGGAACAGAACAATGGCTATTGCCATTTCAGGAGGAGTTTTTTATATTAGTGTTGACTGACTACTCCTACATTACAATAACATTTCCATTGCTCTTCGGTTTTATTATCTGTTTTGACAGCTTGAAGAATTCTTATTGCTACACCTTTAGTGTTCGCTAAATTGTGCGTGAGAACTGATGCATTTTTTAAATAGTGCAGTTATAACCAAGATCTACAGGGTTTTTAATATATACATTTTATGAGAGTAAGAAATCCTTTAAAGTTTCAGATGCTAGATCTATTATCTTTCTTTTGGTATGTTCAGGTATTTATATGATAATTAGAGATTTAACATTTCATATGGATGTAATTTTGTTTGTTTGGCATATATCTCAGTGTTTGACTGGAGAAGTGGTATAGGTGAAATATGCTTCCTTATTATAAATACTGTTTTTTTTTCTGCCTTAGTGGTCCCCAAAACAATTCTCCTATTTTCACTGGTCCCCAATTGTAAAAAGGTTGAAAACCACTGCTAATCTAATCAACCAGTTGCACAGTAGTTAGTTATCTTGGAAGTCCACCCACACAATTATTCTTAGGGCAAGCATAACTCAGTTCTGTTCAGTTCTTCTTGCAATTTTTTCCTTCTGGGTCTTCTTTCACTTTAAGGGACCTTCCACCAAGCTTGTTCCTGTGCAAAGTTTCTATATCTTTTTCATCAAGGCTTTCTTTTTATATTCAGTCACCCCACAACCCCTTGAGTTGCTTTCAGTATCTATTGAGAGTTCCATGTATATTACCTCACCAACTTTCTCTTTCACAAAATCCTTTAAAGACTGCCATTTCACATCATATGGAATGTTGTTCTTGAATACTCTGTATGCTCTTGAAGGAAAAGCGTATGGCTCGAAGCAGTTCACTGCACATCTAAAAGTTCCCTCTCTTCCCTTGCCACCATCGATAGTTTCAATTTTCTGGATGCTATTGACCATGGTTTCCATTGTACCTGCCATTGTTTCATTTGGTAACAAACTGCCCTCCATTGTATGAGAAGTGCTTGATGGTAAAGTTGGTCTTCTTCTCCAACCCCAGCCACTGGTGGAAGTGGTGCACCATTCTATCCTATGACTTAAGTAAACTCTCAATCCAGCTGCTTCACCCTACATGTACTGAGCACATAAAATGTCTGACAATTACTGCTGCAAAAATTAACACAATCTCACTACCAAAGGAACTTCTACAGTGAATTTAACCACCAGTTGCAAAAGTACAAAAGAAGCAATACCTTCAGTTAAAATCTATGTAAGGCAGTTTCTAAGACTCAAACTAAACTTGTTTTCCCTCATTTCTGAATCAGTGTGTTCTGTACTGCAGTGTTGAATCTGCTGGAGGGACAACACCCACCCACAGGCTTTATACGGAAGGTGAAGGTAAGGGTCTAAGTTACATCATTGACCACTTAGGTTGTCAAACACCTAAACATTGACAGCTTAAAATCATGAACTGCACTTTCCACACAGAGAAAGAATGCTGTTGGCCAAAGTAAAAAAAAAAAAAAAATTTAAACAGAAATCAACTTGGGGGGCTTCATCCCCCATACCCTCCAATGTGGGGGCCTGTGCCCTCCCCAACCCACCCTAACTAAATATACCAACTCCGACATTGCTGTACGTTGTACACAGGGCAAAATCCCTGTAACAGCCAAATGACTTGTTTCCCTGTGTGGAAACTGCCGTTCGTGATTTTAAGTTGTTGATGTTTAGGCATTCAACAACCTAAGCGGGCGACAATTTAATATAGACCCAGTTAACATTTTAGCATATTTTACTCAGGCAGTGTAAAATTTCCGTGGAAATGCAATAAAGTCCCATAACAATAAAATTAAATGCTATGAGTCATATCAAGTATTTAGACTTCAAAGACCTTCTCTTTGTATACATAGACATTTCACTTCACTGATTATTTTTGGTGGTAAACCATCTGTGGGGGAGTATCTGCATTCTGTTAAAGTGTCTGACTGGGCCTCCCCTCATTTCAGTTGTTCTCCAACTATTTTTGCCTTTGTGGCTCCAAATTCAAAATCACTTCTCTACCCCATAGCCCAAGGTTTCTCCTCTCTGTCCAGATGCATCACTCCATATTAAGGCATGTTGCACTTTTGAATTTTTTTAACAGAAGTGGTCAGTTTCATTCTGGTTCAACCTTGTACTATAAACAATTACAAATAAGCTTCTACTGTGTTACAACCTGGCTAAGTGTTGTTGTCTTTCTGCTGTTGTGTCTAGCAAATATAGCAACAGGTTTCTATTGTTTTTTTTTTGCTCTCTATGATTCAGTGTTGGCACCTACTGCCTTTTTTTACTACTGTGTTAAACTCTGGCTAAGTGTTGTGTTTCTGCTGTTAATGTGTAGCAAATATATCAAAAAGTTTCTACCCTCTTTTTGCTGCAGGATTCAGTGAAAGCACCTAATTTTTGCCTTACAGACTGCACAGTTACAGCAATAAGCTTGCATTGTGTTGCCATCTGGCTGTTATTTTTTTCTCTCTGTTGCTAATCCTTACCATATATATCTGCATGTTTCTACTGGCTTCTACTGACGGTTTCAATTGCAGTACTCAATTTTATGTTTTACGAGTAGCACAGTTGCTGCTTTGTCTAGTCAATTGTTAACAATATGAGACAGCTCTATTTGTGAAAACAGATGGGTCATTGCTTAGTTTTTTCATATATGTTAAAAACTCAAGCTGCTTATTCTAAAGTGCTTAAATATCACATTTACAGACTGTATGTTGTGTAGCAAAGAGTGGGAACTAACCGAGATGGGCCTTCTACTTATCCTTCTAAAATCTGTAAATCAGTAATCCCAAGCTTGCATACCAATACTTATCTCTTGTGAGCTACTTTATTTTCCTTCTCCCCTTGTAAACTGTGGACACCTCCATTGTAGTAATACCAAACTGGCATACCTAGACACATCTCCTGTAAGCTTCCTTATTTTCCTGTTTAAAGGCTATAAAGCAGGAATGCACAACTGTGCAATATAGTGCAGTACTTATGTTGGCCACACGCTACTTAAGGCAGCAGACTATATACAAGTAGTACTTTATCTAACCAGTCCAACCAGCAAACAATCCTAATTATTTTAATCTCTTTCCTTCACTCCCCCAGTTTACTGAGCATATACTATCTCTGAAAATTGCTGCTGCAAAAGTTAACATAATGTCACTACCAAAGGAACTTGTACAGCTGAATTTCACCTTCAGTTGCAAAAGTACAAAAGAAGCAATATCTTCAGTTAAAATTTATGTAAGGCAGTTTCCAAGAATCAAACTAAATTTGTTTTCCCTCACTTCTGCATCATTGTGTTCTGTACTGTAGTGTTGAATCTGCTGGAGGGACACCGCCAACCCCACCCACAGGCCTTATACTGAAGGTGAAGGTAAATTAACACTTTAGCAAATTTTAGTCTAGCAGTGTAAAATTTCCCTGGAAATGCAATAAAAGCCCATAACAACAAAATTAAATGCTGTGACTCACGTCAAGTATCCAGAGTTCAAAACCTTGTCTTTGTATCCATAAACATTCTACCTTACTGATTGTTTTTTGGTGGTAAGTCATTTGTGTATGTGGGGGGGGGGGAGTAACTGCATTTCGTTGAAGTATATGATTGGCCCTCCCCTCATCTCATTTTTTCTCCAGCTACTATAGCATCATTTCAAGCCAAAGGCACTGCAATACTGCCTGTTGCAGTTAACTTAGGTGTATGTTAACAGCAATCTAGCAGCTTGTGTTACCATCTTTAAAATTATCAGGACTTGTCCTACCTCATGTCATGCTGCAGCTTTACAGATTGTTTTCATGATATTTATTTCACAGTGGGCTGAACCACTCTGTTCAGCCCTCTCTATGCTTGGGCTTC
Organism: Protopterus annectens; assembly: GCF_019279795.1. Lineage (NCBI taxonomy): Eukaryota > Metazoa > Chordata > Ceratodontiformes > Protopteridae > Protopterus > Protopterus annectens. The sequence goes on along the minus strand of NC_056749.1, from coordinate 657,659,379 downwards.
CCTCTGTTCTCTCACCCTACCCCCAGTTCCCACCCACTCTCACTACATCTACACTTATACCTCACTTACTCCGCCTCTTCTACTCATCCTCCTATCCAGTACCTAACTTTCCATCCAATCACAAACTATTCTCATTATACCATCCCCACCCACTTCTGGTTTAAATTCCTTTACAAATCTCACTCTGCTTCCTTCCCACCAAAGCCTACCTGTTCTCCACGCTAGCACTGCTCTTTACCTCACCTCACCATACTGCAAGACTTTTACAGCAGTAACCATGCTGTTTCCCTCCTCCTCTCATTCCTAACATCCCCACCAGTAGTAATAATAAATAACCGCACATCAACCATTACTTCATCCTCACCTATCAACCATCACCTCACTAGCTACTGAAAAATCTCTTCAAGTTTATTTACCAAAACTCAGTTCCACTGTTGTAACTCCAAAATACTAAAAAATGTTAGTCCTAGTGTTAAGGTAATGCTTCCACCCATCTTTGCTAACAATGCTATAATAAACAAAACATCTTAATCCATAATACATCAGTGTGGGGATATCCACCCCAATCCACTTCCCAGTCGAACCCCAAACCATAAAATGCACCCTAAAAGTTTATAAGTAGTCACACTAAACAGCAGAAGATTACACAACAAAATCACAGATTTTCATGCCTGGATGACCCAACACAACCTCGACATCCTAGCCACAACTGAGACTTGGCTAAAGCCTGAAATAAAAGATGCTGAAATACTACCCCCGGATATAATATTATTAGGCTCAATTGAACACATAAAAAGAATGGTGGAATAGCTATAATCTTCCCAAATATGCTCACAGTGACTCTCTGTATAGGCACAATCCCAAATTTTAGAAAAGCAGAAATCCTTATCTCATTCCTAAAACTTAATAGAACCAAGAGCATATGCATTGCTGTGCTATATATCCCCCCAAAACAGAACATTCCAATACTTGACAACATACTATCCTGGATAGCAGATACAATCACAAATGAAGTTATCCTTCTGGGTGATGTAAACATCAACTGGCAGTCTTTATCTGCAAATTCAGTGATAAACAGCATGGACCTCTTTGGATTCACTCAACTTATTAATACACCACCAAGATATGGCAAAAATAACTCCCAGCAGTTTATCTTGGACTGGATCTTGGTTACCAGCATATATAATTTTACTTCCTCGGGTACCCTCCCTGATGCACTAAGTGACCACCTGCCAGCTTATACCCCCAGGAATATTACGCAAACAACAAAGGAGAACATAAGCTCAAAATTGCCTGTAGTCTCTCTAATTTCTCCAAGGAGTCTCTCAGTGAAGCTCTGAAGACAGTAAACTGGTTCACCCTAAAAAGACTCCCCTTAAATGATGCATTTAAATACTTCAATGCAGCATTTCAAAATATTCTTAACAGCTTAGCCCCAAAGCATATAAAAAGAATTAAAAACAGCCATACACCATGGCTCACCAATCAATGTAAACTCCTTTTGAAAGACAGAGACGAAGTATGGGTTAACTGGCAAAAGAATAACTATGACAAATTTCGGCAGCTATTCAGAGCGCTACAAAACCAAGTTAAGAAACAAATTAATAGACATAGTCAATTGTTAACAATATGAGACAGCTCTATTTGTGATAACAAATGGGTCATTGCCTAGTGTTTTCAAATATGTTAAAAACTCAAGCTGCTTATTCTAAAGTACTTAAATATCACATTGGTTACATTAGTAAACTAAGATGCACAAATGGTGATATATAATTTAGTTGGGATACATGACTTTGTTTGATGCATTTTGCACTGAAACAAGACATGCTGAATATATTTTAGATAATCTTATTTAACATTGAAAATAGGATATTTATGAATGCAGTGTGATTGTGGAACTAGAAGATAAGGAATTCTCTCCTTATCCCTTCTCCAAGGTTGAGGGGTCTAAGAGTTTGTATATTTAGAGATTTGAGGGTAAGGGAATGCTGGCTGGTTTGCTTCCAAGCAAACATGCATTTATTTATGTATTTAATAAATTAATTAATTGGTATAGCTGACTGTTTCCATTGTTAGCTATTTCAGTGATTTACAGCTCAGTTTAAGTTACACTGTAGATTTTATACAAATTCATTCAGTTTTATTGCACTTTTTAAAGGATGCTATTAGAAATTGGAAGATTAAGTAATTTATAAAGATTCTGTGCTGGTGTGTTTTGTGAATATATATAATAGCAATGCCACTATAATAAAGTAATGTATAGCAATGCTGTTTTAAGACTGTATAGTATCCCATAATGCATCAAGCAAATAAGCTAACATTGTTCTTGCTGTGCTGTATCAAGATTATTGATTTATGTATCCTAACTTTATTAATAGTACCCTACCAACATGAATAGGTAAGCGGAAGTGCACACTGTGACAACAGAAATATCTACTTAGGTCTAGGGCTTATACTTCCCACAGGACACCTGATCACAAAACCAGCTGTCTCTACCTCGTGTCTTTGTTTTCGACTCTACTGCTGTAACCAATGAAGCTCAAGTATCTTAATAAGCTACTAACATTTGTAGATTACATTCTGTAAGTATAATTTTACACATGTGGTATTGTATTTGTGCATATAATCTGTTAACTAGTAATTCTTAATAATTATTTTATTATTAACTTTGAAATGGCTTTGTTTTTTTACCCAGGCTGTGCCTGAATTTGGTTAATTTTGATCAATATGCTTCCCTAGTAAACTAAAAAAAAAAAAATAAATGAATAAAGAAAGAAATGAGCCATTTTATTGCAAATATCAATGAAGAAAATATTGCCTCATATCAACCGCTTCTGATACCTTAGAGCATTTTTGCACCAGGTTCCTTGTGAAGTTTTGTAGAATTTGATCTTACCACAGTAAATAAAGTCTGTTAATAGATAGTTTGCAATTAGTATAATTGCTAAGGTAGGTGTAGGTGGCAACTGCCCTGGGCACAAAGTGCTTGGGGAGGGGGCATAATCAGCTATCCATCATCTCAATCACTTTTTAGCATTTGCAATCAAACCTGAGCATCAAAATGCTCTGTTTGTGGTGTAAACTATAGCAACTGCTTGCTGCAGTTTTAAAGTTAAAAAAAATGTTTTTTTTTTTCTGCTTGGTAAAGCTCGAGTACTATAGAGCTCCTTGCAGGATATAAACTTTAGCAACTGTTATATTTTTTTATTATAATGTGAGGTAGAAACAGCGTGCAGAAACAGGACTTGATTGGCTCCTGCATTTTAGGAGCTGCAGGTACCTGATTGCTGACTTTTTTTGTTCTTATATTGAAAAACTGGGGCAGCGTGGAGGAGGCATGTATCTGACTGGCCACCTGATTGGTGTGCCAGTACAAGATGTGGGCTTATTATTTTTTTTTTTATTTGCTCCTCACTTTAATAGTTGGGTGGGGTACATGAATCAGGTGGAGTACTGCAGGATGCCAGTTGGTTTATTGCCATTTTACATAAGTCCTTAATTTTTTGATCTTCACTTGATAATCTGAGGTGATGGAGTACTTTATGGGACTTGCAAAGGGAGCCAGTTAAACCAGCTATGCATCTGCATAAAATACCAGTATGAAGTGCATACTTGTAACGATAGTGACTAACAGTTATTGGATGTTGTGTCATATATTTTTTGGATATTAATTATTTTAACAGTCTGATATCAAACACTAGTACAAATGATACCTTTAGCACTATTAATAACCAATAGATTCTTGTTTATTAATTTATTTTAAATGTTTGAAAGCTATTTATTCATAGGCATTCAGTGATTACTATTTTAAGTTTTATGACTCTTCTTCTCCTTCTATTGTTTGCTTTACATAATCACTTAAGTCATACCAGTTCTAGAAATATAGTTAAGAGTAGAATCACTGTACTAATTGTATTATTCAGAGAATGCTGTAATTAAATCAAAAGATGCTTCAACAAAGTATTAGTTTAAGGGTGTGCACACTTATGCAACCAGCTTATTGTACTTTTTTATTTTTTATATTTTTTCACCTAACATATTTGTTTGTTTTTCAATTGAATTGTACAGGTTATAGGTCACATTAAAGGTGGGCAAAGTTTTGAAATGATTTATTGTGGTCTCATTTTTTATATCACAAAAACTGGCATCTTAACAGGGGTGTGTGCACATTTTATATCCACTGTGTGTTTATATATATATATATATATATATATATATATATATATATATATATATATATATGTATAGAGAGAGAGAGAGAGTTCCCCTTCATAAGATCGAATGGATGGAAGCTCGAAGTTCATAATCTCGAGACCAGAATCTCGAACTTCCATTCACTCGAAATTGTGAATGGGAGCCTGAGGTTTAGAAAAATAAAAAGTTAACTTAACTTATTGCAGGGGGCCAGGTCCCTCTTTATCATAGCAGTTTAAATGTGAATGTTCCGTGACAGCACTATAGCGGAGGAATGGAAAATCTTCCATTTTGCGCTTACACGTATAGCATGGAATGGGAGATTTCCCCTTCCTTCACTGTAGTCCGATCTCGGAGTAGGTATATTTAAGTAGGGGGGTGCAGGGAGGGGAAGCACCCCTGCAAAAACATTTGACAGGTGTTAATTTGTTTTTGGTTTTTTTTGTCCCTTTCATATGTTCAAGTTTCTCTAAATTCAAGATTCTGGTTTCAAGTTTATGACTTTCGAGTTTCTCTAAATTCAATCATATGAAGGGGAACTATATATATATAATATATATATATATATATATATATATATATGTATATAAAACATTGTTTATCTTAAGAGAGCAGCCAAAATGATTGGGTGGTACTGCATAAAACAAAAAAAAAAAAATGAGGCGTTATACAGAATTATAAAGAGGAGGTGAAGATCTTTCAACATCCGGCACTGAACAGAAATTTTAATACTTGTGTAGGTTATGCTTAATCTCTTTATGTTTCATATTGCTTCTTGGCTTTAGCACATCTGATATTTATTTTCTTTTTGTTCTGTGTTGCAAAGGATAAATGCACAGAATGTCTCATGTATAACCTTTAATTGATTTTTTATATGTGCTGTTCATTCATTACTTATTTGTTTGCCATAATAAGTGTGTGTTGAGTTTGTGGTACAAAATAAATATGGATTTCATTTTTGACTTGTGTTTTGGAATGGACTAAAGGGTTGAAGTGCTAACAGAACTGGACAGGACTACAGCAGTGCTCAGTGGAGACAATGCTGTTATAGATTTGATCTGAACGTAGTAATATGTGTTTAAAAATGCAAATCATATTGAAATATTTGACATATGATATTAGTTACAAATATTGTCATGGGATTCACAGCAATGAAAAATATCTCTTGAAAGTGACACTTCTGACCAGTAGCTGCTTGCATGATGCCACATATCATAGAATTTTGGGATACTAAAGTGTCATCTTTATTGGTTTAATGGCATTAGCATTTTGTTTGCAATGGAAATAAATGACTCTTCAGTTCTTCAAGTAAAATTTGAATTTAGTGTACTCTTAGAGTTAGCTTAAATTTCCAATCTACATACAAAACAGCTAACTCAGTAAGCAGAGATAATTGTTCTGTGTATTTGGATCATGAAACCCAGAGTCTGTTACAAATACTAATGCTTTCTTGTACACATTACAATACACTGATTGCTTTAATTGTTCCTCCTTTCTTATGTTAAATTTTTATTGAATTCTCTTGAACCATTACCTCTGCATTATGTTGATTTCTCAAGTCTGTAAAATTACAAATCACTTATAGTATATCTGATTTTAAACCACTTCACCCTGTGAATGAAGGGGGTAAAGCCATCATAATAGAAGATGAAGAAGGCCAACTCAGGATGTAAAGACAGGATGGTTCATAGGAGGAAGTCCACTGCAGAATGGCCACATCATATGTAAGTTTTTCTAATTCAGAGGAAAGGCTTGGGTAAGTGCAGAGGACATGGCCAGAAATTGAGCAGAAAGTCAAATCCATAACAGGCCTGCATGTCTTTCCCCATCAGGGTGTCCCAGCATAAGAAATAAAGGTCATGAGTTTTAGAATGCCAAATACAGAAACAATATTACATTCCTTTGAGCCTACTTCTATAAGAAGCTTCATCTATGAAAGACCAAAACATGATCCTTCACATCTCAAGTCTTCACTCATAGGTCCATAGGTGTGTATTAGGCTAATGGCCCTGGGGCCTTTACAAGCCTAGCCCATCGGATTACCCTGGCATTGTGCCACCTGACCTTAGTTCCCAGTGCCTTTATCAAGCAGAGCCACTGAAGTGATCCCCGGGGTGAATTTTCTATTACCCATCCACTCATCAAGATTTCTCTTGAAGAGGGAAAGTGAGGTGCTCTGTTTGACATGTGTGGGAAGTCTACTCCAGAGCATGGGCAGTCTCTAGGTTGTGAACCTGTCTCACCAGCATGTTCTGTTGATTGTGGTAATGAGGTTGAGGTCTCTGGAGCATGTGGTGCGGACGGATTGGGATTTCTTTAGATGTAGCATTTCTAACAGAGCTGGGTCAGACATGGCTTTGTAAGTCAAGCAGAGATTGCCTCTAAGTAGGTGATATGAGACAGATAATAGTTGGAGTTTTTTTAGTCTTTCCATATGGGACAAATGTTTAAGGACTAGGATCCTCTTCGTGAGGTACTTTTGCAGCCTCTCCAGTTGTTGCAGGTGTTTAGTGAGTTACATGCCAAATGGGGCATTGTACTCGAGTGGCCTAATGAGGAAAGAGTAGAGGGAGACAATGACCTCTTTCTTCCTGGATGCAAAACCCTTATTAATGAGATGTGCCACATAGAAGGACTTTCTGATCACAGTGGTAATATGGTGGTCAACAGAGAGGTTGCTGTCAGCCTGTGCTCCCAGATCTCTTATAATGCCTTCTGTGTTCAGTGGATTACCATCAGTGTGGTAATTCATGGGAACTGGGTTTTTCCAAAAGGGGATGACAACACATTTTTTGGCATTGAGCTATGGTTCTGACACCAGTCGTTGGTCTCAGTGAGGTCTTTCTGTGGGATGTCAACATCATTCGAGGAATTAATAATAGCTCACAACTTGCAACTGTCTGCAAACTTTGTCAGCCAGAGTTCCTTCATGTTGGCCTGAACTTCAGAGAAGTAGATAACAAACAGGAGAGGACCCAGCACTGAACCCTGTGGGATCCACTTGTGACTGGTCGTCAGTCTGACTTGGAGTCAGCTACTTTCACACTGTGGGCTCTACCTGTGAGCCAGTTTGCAACTCACCTAGTGATATTGCAGTTGATGCCTGGCTTAGTGAGTTTTTCTATGATTCCTGAGTGGGTAATGGTATCAAAGGCCTTGGCCAGATCAAGGTAGGCTGTATAAACCACCTTGCCTTCATCCACAGCTCTGGTGACTGACTCAAAGAAGTTGACCAAGTTGAGCAAGCATGATCTACCCTTCACAAAACCAAACTGTGTGGGATCCAGAGTTTGGAGATTCCCTATATCCTTGTTTATTAGGTCCATGATGATGCATTCCATAGCTTTGCATATCGGACTCATCAGACTAATGGGGCGATAGTTCCCACAGTCTGTAATTGCTTCTCCTTTGTGGAGAGGGATGGCTGTAGCAGTGCACCATTCAGTAGGGACAAAGCCTGATGTGAGGCTGTGATTGAACAGGACATACAGGTGAGGTGCCAGGTCACTCTGTAGTTCATGTAAAACACAGCCAGGGATATTGTCAGGTCCCATAGAAGATGTATTCTTGGCCTTGGACAGTGCTGTGTTAACCTGTGCAGCAGTAATAATGGGTGCCTGGCAGTATACTGGTATTGTGACTGGTGCCTAGGGGGGTAGAGAGGGGTAAAGTTGGCACTGAATCTGTTGGCCAGTATAGTGGCAATGTCTGTTGGCTCGGTATAGGAGGTACCATTGAGCAGTAGCTCAGAGCAAATCTGGGTATTTCCGTGGAGATTCTTTACATAACTATAGAAGGCCTCGTGGCTGTCTTTACTATCTGCTGCAATTCTGTTTTCATAGCTAGCTTTAGAGGATTTGATAAGGGATCTCAACTTTTTGTTGAGGCTGATAAGGACGTTTTTCCAGTTTTGTGACTTCACTTTATTTTGCATCAGTTTCCTCCTTATATTGAAGAGTTTGTTTATGGATCGGACCACCAGATTGGCTTCCTTTTTTTTGAAGGAGAGCATCTTGGTTCTGTTAGGTATGGCGAGATCTATGCATTTGTGTACATGTTCGTACAGTGCATTGGTGTATGATTCGGTGGTCATGTAGCTGATGTCCATTTGCATGGGTGCCGTGAAGTTAGCCACTTCTGTTTTTAAGAGACCAAAGTTAGCTTTGGAGAAGTTTTTCATGGTGGTTACCTTTGTGGGGGGTGGGGGTGAGTGAGAGGGATGTGGATTTCCAAGGTGATTAGTTTATGGTTGGATCTAACCAGGGAGGAAATGACTATTGGTGTAGAGCAACGGTCGTCCATGTTAGTAATGACTAGGTCAAGGATGTTGCTACCTGTAGTGGGGGTAAGAATGATCTGGTCCAGGACATTGGAATTAATGAATTCCAGGAAATGTTGAGTAAGTGTATTGGTACATGAGTAGTTTTCCCAGTTAATGGAGGGGTAGTTGAAGTCGCCCAGTATGAAAGTGTTAGGTTGGACCCTAATATTCTCCAGAGTGCTTAGGAACATGGAGTGTGAGTTTTGGGACATGGTTGGGGACCTAAAGCAGGCTACAACCTGAATCACTGTCTTACCCAATGTTAGCTGCACCTGACGTATCTCAGATGCGTTATGTTGGGCTACTAGTCTTGAGGTGTGCCCATCCTTTATGAATATGGAAACACCACTGCCTTTGGAAGTTTGATCCAAGTTCTGGGGACGAAAGGTGTGGAATGAGTTATAGCCTGGTAGTGCAGGGGTGCTTTCTGCTGCCTTGAACCAGGTCTCTGTTACAGCACAAGTGTCGATGTTCTCCATTTTAAGGAATGCTTTGAGCAAGTGCATTTTGAGATTTAGACTTCTAGTGTTGAGCAGCATGATCCTTAGATTACATTTGTTTGTAGCTGTTACTGTGGTAATTTAGTCTTTGGAACACTGCCTAAAAAAGGCACTATAGGGGTGGCAAGAGCCTTGGCCAGTATCCAGAAGCCCAGAGGTGACAGATGCAGGCCAGCTCTGGCAATGCATTGAGGTCTGTCAGTCATGTCATCCCAGGCAGATAGATACTGGATTCCCTTAGAATGACACCAGAAACTTAGCCAATTGTTGAAATCAATCATTTTCTGCTTATACTGTGGTATCATTCTGCATACTGATGGTTGCATGCTGCTCAGGGCTGGGGTCATATCCGCCTGGACTAAATAATCCGAGAGCTCCTCCATGTCTCTTTTCATGTAGTCCAGGGAGATACATCTCAGGTCATTCACACCCACATGTACAATGACACAGTCATATTTGTACCTGTTGTTGAGTGTTTGCGTTATGTGGTGGATCCTGGTGCCTGACAGGCACTTGACTGTTACTTTCTTATTATTCAACATAGTGAGTGGGACATCAGTGTGCCTCACTATCAAGTTACCTATGACTAGTGTGTTGGGCATGCTGTTTTGCCTTAGGGACTTTGGCTGAGTGCCACTCTGTTTAGGAGAGTTATGTGTCTCGTGGTTAGTGTTGTGTTGCGGTGGTCAAGTGCATTTCTGCCTTAGAGGTCTCTGCTGTTTGGGTAGATTTTTATTGAGAGTCTCTGTGAAGGTGGGTGTGCGGTTTGTGTTTTTATGTGAAGGCAGTACTGGTGTGTGTTCTGGAGTGCTATGTGTTCCATATGGTGTGGTGCAAGTGTTGACCTTCTCCTCTAGACCAGCTATTCCAGTCTTAGCTGGAGAGTGCGTGGCTTCCAATTTGGATATATAAGTGCATCTCTCGCAAGTCTGAGTGTTGGGAGGTAAGACGAGAGGGTTGTCAGTATACATAAGGCAGTTGCTACGTTGCCTGAGGATGTGCAAGTTCACCAGGTTAATAGGAGAATGCACAGGGAACTGATCTTTAGACATGCCTGGAGGGGTGGGCATTAATAATAAGTACTAGAGCTGTTTCCTTGTAGAATGTTTAGTGCTGGTAGCACTTTTGTGTGCTATAATAATGTCTACAAGAAGTCTGGTAAAGTGCTAGACTAATAAGCAAGTAAAAGTGCAGGAGAGGAGAGAACTAGTAGAGGGAAAAATTGAAGAGCAGACTTTGGCACCATCAGAAGCTTTCAAACAGTCCTGGATATAGCAAATCTGTATCTGGACTCGACTAGTTACAGGAAACAAGTGCAAACATAGGCTTTTAAACCAGAAAGTTGAAAGAGATGGAAAAGCTACCCAAACAGCCAATAAACTACAATTTCTGGGCCAGAAACAACTCCTCTTTTGGTAGATAGGCTACCTAGTGCTTACCACTCTCACTGATAAGCTAGAAGGCTTCCCTCCAACACAGAAAGGCTTGGGGGGCTCAGAAGCCTACAAACAATCCTGGATACAGCAAATCTGTAGCTGGACTAGACTAGTTACAGGAAAGGCAGGAAACAAGCTTAGAATTTTTTTTGTTTTGTTAGTAAAGTGGAAAGGGAGAAGAAGATAATTCAAGGTTAAAAAACTAAGTGGGTTGGCCTTCTCAAATGTACCCTCTTTATTAGATAGAATGAACTAATGACACTAGACGGGAAGGACTGTCCCAGAACAAATTTACAGTAGGGGCGGGCAACTGCAAAGCCACCAAGTATAAGAACAGGATGCCAATAGGGAGGGAGGGAGGGTGGGAAACTAAATCAGTTATATGATACACTCCTTGGCAAGAAATCAGAACAAACAAACACAGATGTTTAACAAATGGAGAACGTTTCCAGTTAATACCTCACACACAGTGAAACTAGCTAGAAAAGATTTACAAACAGTATGACAATAAAAACCTTATTTATCAGGCTCTGTGAGGCAGACAATTTTAATACAACTGTGCAGATTACTTTATAGCTATCAAACACAGTAAAACATATACAGCAGATAATAAAAGTGCTCTAAATATCTGTAATAAGCAATAACTAGTAAAAATAAGCAAAAAACAGAATACTCAACAAGCATGTTAGCTGCCCATTATATTCAAAATAATGAGACATCCAAAAATAAGTATGGTTTGAGGGAGTATAAGTCCCTGCATCTCTACCACTGGGCAAGCCCCCTACACCTCCTTAACTTGTATATACCACGGTTACCAACTTTATGATCCACAACACTGGAAAATAGAAAAAGGTGCCTCAAATGGGTCTACTTCACATAATCGAACCAGACTTTGCCAAAACTCTTTTTGTAGAGACAAAAAGAGTGAATGTTCAATAAAGCGAATCTTCACATCAGTGAAATATTCTACAGGGAAAGGAAGCAGTTGGCCGATATTAGGAAACTGTTTTTTTCCTCACTATAGTACGCTCTCAGAGTTAGTATATATAGTTGTGGGTGCAGCCTCCCACCTGGGTGGGTTTGACATACTGCGGTGTGTATGTTGTTCATATGGTGGCCAAGTGCTTCCTTTCCCTGTGGTATTTTTTGCTGGTTTTTATGTTTGCTTTATTGTCTTTTCATCTCTACAAAAAGAGTTTTATCAAAGTGTGGTTCTATTATGTGACATAGACCTGCTCCAAATAGTAAACCCTGGTCTCGAGCAATCACTTGTTCACTTTAACATAAGGGAGCAAGTGATTCCAAATATTTCACAGATTGAAGAAGATAAGGAAGCCCATAAAGAGGTATGTACATCACTACAAAACATCTCGGGAATAGGAGAGAGTAAAAATAATTTTGAAAAATTTCTATATTTTGGTGAGGTCTTTGTGACAGTATTGATATTGCTATAATAGCGTCACATGCTCTATTATTTTTATCTCAGTCAGTAACATCCTCCCCAGCACTGTTTATATTTACTATTTACATTTTAAATTCATCAAAAACGTGTAATATATTAGAAAAACATAAATCTGCAGTAGTTCAGTGTATCCTCCAAGGTTTCAGGCATAAAAAGTCAAACTCTCTTGTAGATAAACCTCTTCTATAATAAAACACCAGAATAATAAGCACTTTCGCAACAATGCTTCATCAGCTCCTACTAAAAAAAACAGAAGAACGTATTTAGGTATTTAAAAAGCCTGTGTCCAATCACATACATACTCATTAATGATGTAATGGTCTAGCTTTGAGTGCTTTTTTTAAAGGTATAGTATAATTAAGAGCAGGAGGTATGTGTGCCTGCAAGGCTGCTATCCAATTCATCTCCTTATATTCTATTTTATTATTCAAATCACCTCCTCTGGAGTTCTTATGAACAATGTCTACCACTGTAAACTTAAAAGAATGATTCTCGTTATCCTTAATATCTTTATAGAGAGCATTTACATTCCTTCTGTTCCTAATATCTCCCAAGTGTTGCAAAACCCTCTCTCTAAGCTTCTGTGTGCTCTTCCCTATGTAGAAAGATGTACAATCTATACATGTATCTAAATACACCAAATTCTCAGTCTGACAGTTTGCATATAAGCAAAATTCATATAGCTTATCTGTAACAGGGTGTTTAAACTGTCTATTCCCTGACATGAAACTGCATGCCTTACAGCTCCTACAGGGAAAAGTGCCCTCTCTTATATTCAACCTAGTTTATTCACAGTGGGGCTTATAACACAGCTCCCTTTTCAGCAAGATGTTTTTAAAAATAAATTTAGGTTTAGCACCCACCAGTTCATTCATCCTATCATCTATTTTTAATATAGACCAATTTTGGCATCACCTTTGCCATTCTTTTAGCCATTATAGATGTAAATAGTTTGTAATCATGCTTTAAAATTAAAATGGGCCTATATGAACCTGGATCTGATGGGTCTTTGCCATCTTTAGCAGTTATAGCAACCACAGCATTTTTTCCAGGATGTTGGGGCCTGTCTTCCATTTAAATACTGTTAAACAAAACCTTCCAGATATGTATCACTTTCTTCCTTCCTACCTTCCAAATGGTCATCAGAATACCATCTATTCCTGGATACTTTATACATCACCATTTTAATCTCATCTCCTCCTACCTTAACTGCAAGTTTTGAATCTCATCTACCTCTAACCTTGGTATATTTAAGCCCTCCATAACTATTCTGATTTGTGCTTTTTCTTTATTTCCCCACTTCTCTGCTCTATACAAATTTTCATAAAATTTCCGAAATATCTCAAACACGTCTACAGAATCTCTTGCTAGTTTTCGAGTTATAGGCTTCCTAAGTCTGGCAATAACCCTTGTTACTTTTTGTTACTTAAGTCATTGTTCAAAACATTTTTGTGCTCTGAAGTTATTATAAAAAAACAGTTGCTTAACAGCAATCTTTCTAAACTCACACATATTGTCCAAGTACTCCCTTATCTTCTCTTTTGCACTCTCCGGATGTGCCTTTTTTTGTTCTGTGAGATTCCTATTATTTTGTAACACATTAACCTTTGTCAGCCCATCTAAATAATTCTGATTACTTAGCCAGATTTTTTTTTCTTTTATTTCTACCCTATTTTAAATTCCACTTTCATTTTATCACACTCACTAGCTGTAACTTCTGGAGTACTTTCTATCTTCCCTAATAACTCTTTGATAATTACCACTACCCATTCCTTAAATTCCTTTCTTTTTAACAGGAAGGTGGGGGAGGCATCTTTGTCTTTTCTTTTCTTCATCACTTTAGTAATTATTGGTGCAAGATCCTAAATAATTATTGGATGTGTATCAAAGTTCTCAATTAAATGCACATGTTCCTGTGAGGTATAGTGTCTGTGTAGTCTAGCCCAGATATTGTACCTTGGGGAATAATATATAAATTCCTCTGAGTTCCTACTACTGAATTCATGTCCTTCATACCAACTATTTTCATAAATGTCTTCAGAAATCTACCGTCTTTTGTTATATTTTCCTTCTAGTCCCCCAGATACATCTTCATTGTTGCAAATCAAATTCCATCATTCATATGTAAGCAATATTCCCTGCTGAAAGATGATCATTTCTTCCAATTTTTTTTAAGTTCCATGAAAACAGTTTTAGGTGGAATATAAGTACATGCCAGTGTAATCCTCATCTATTACCAGTAGTCCCTTACTACTTCAAATTTGCTGTTATTACCTTATGTTTCCTCTTCTATCACAACTGGAGCTCCTCTAGAAATTAATATAAGTACTCCTCTTTTCCTTTGTCCTTGATATTCTGCAAAATATCCACCATAAAATCCTTTTTTATCAAATGCACACGTTCAGTTCTTTCAAAATGTGTCTCCTGTAACACTGCTATTTATAGTCTCCATTTCTTAATATACTTAAATATTCCTTCCTTTTTAGCTATATCTGTGAGACAATTCACATTCCAAAATAATAAGGAAAGTGCTGTCATTATGGTAAGACGTTATTATTTCCACCTATTATATACGGAAGCTTTTTTAAATGTCTGTTTTCAGCTTTTGTGATGTATGCACTTATTAATGTTTGGCAGGTTAATCCTTTATAAAGTTTTTCTTATCATCAACATTGGAACCTATGTTACATTTTACAGGACTTTTTGTTTAAATAAAAATCCTCAAAAAAAACCAAACACATAACTATGTACATCTTCAAATAACAAAGGTTAATGCTACTAAAAGGAAAATTTGTACCAAATAGACAGCTGCAATCACAGGTCCTAATTAACCTGAAATTGAGGTTATACATGCTAAGACACAATTTATTTCATGTGCTTCTACTTACACTAATAAATGTCTGTTTTTTGTTTTATCTGTACTTCCCTCAGATGTGAAAACCACTTGCCTGCTTTCAGAAATCACTTTTAGCCTTGAAGAAACTAGTTTCTTTCTTTTATTGCCCTATTATCAGTTTGTGTCTATGGAAGCATAAGAGAAAAAAGAAAAACGTAGTCCTCTGCTACAGCCTGAAAAACAAGATGAAGCATTTATTGCTGAAGGAAAGCTTTTCATTATATTCATCATTTTCATATTTACTTGTTTCCACCTAAACTTTTGTTATTATATTAAGCCAACGGTCTTAATCCAGACATTAAGACCCATGCAAAATTTAGAGAAACTATATAATGATCTGTGTACTTTTGCACCCCATCTCCCACCTCAACAAACCAAGATTACAGCTTATTAACTTAAACATGCCTTTGTCCAGTAGATTTTTCTTTTTGCACTGTAATGCCAATATTTCATAATAACAAAAAAGAAGGAAGACAGAAAGAAAGAGAAGAGAAAGAAGAAAACGGCATCTGTTTATTTTAATAATTTTATCACATACAAAAGCAACTAAAATACTTTACTATAAAATACACAATTTCTATTGTGAAAGGTTTCATAGAAATACTGATAAGAACAGAAGTTGTTTTACTTACAGTTATCCTTTTCCTTCCTCTTCCTCTCCACTCAGAGTCAAATATTAACAACATGAAGTGAAGCAATTGGTTTTCAGTTCCTCACCAAGGTTTACAAAGTGAAAAGAAATCCACTTTTTCATTTTATTCTTATGAAGCCATATTTCACAAATGCAGTCATGCTTTGTCATCTCACATTATTCACTAATTTCTGTGTTGCTGGTTTTCTTCCTGTTCATCTCTGTCTTCCAACTCCAAAGTCTGGTTCAGTTTTACAGTACACCTGATTCTTCTGGTCAGCTCAATGGCTATTTCCTGTCTCTCAAGCATTCTCCTTTGGAACAGTGGAAAAATGTTTCATGGGCCAAGTCTCTCTGCATGCTTTATTATCAGAAGAATGAGATGCAGAGTCCCCTTCCTGCCTGATTGCTCATTTTTTTTGTTGGACAAATGTTTGCATTTCCTCGTTAGCCTGCTCTATATCAAAAAATGACTTTGATCCTCTAGGAATAAATATTCTAAAGACAGCTGGATACAACTGCTTGAATTTCACATCTGCCTCTCAACATTCCCTGATTACTGGAATGAATTTGTTTCTCTTCTGCCTGGTGTATAATAAATAATCATTTTCCACCATTGCTCTACTGTCTCCAACTTTTACTATCTTACACTCTTGCCACAGTTTTGTTTGCATCAACTCTTTCTATTGGTAGGATTGCATCTTTACTGATGTGCTTTCTTAATTAAGAGTTCCCACTGTGGAATACCAATCCAGTTGCTCATTTGTGCCTTCATAAAATGAATACAGGCTGTTTCTTCTAATTTCTCTGGTGCAGCAGAAAACCTCAGATATTTCCCTACATCTAATTCTACCATTTTTTCTTCAAGCATCTCTTCCTCAGCAGTCTCATACTCAGTCAGCCTTTTTTTTCATTTTGACCACTGATTTTTGCAGTTTTATCAGCTCAACTGAATATCTGTTTAAAGCTTTTTTCCCATTTTCATAGCCTTTTTTATTAAACCCCTTCAGTGTTAAGTTTATTTTAATTAGCTCTGAGCACATATGACTTACTTCTTTCCTCTAGATTTCTGAAAGCCATGTCTTGAACCAAAGCTGAAGCTTCAACTGCTTTTTGCTGAACAGCTGCAGGATTCTTCACAGTCAGTGCACTTAGCAGCCAGTACCTGAATTTTATTCAAACTGGCAATTTCATTGGTAATTGTTTCTCATTTTCTGTATTTACACTGGAAAAGCTGACGCTAAGCTGTTGATCAATGTGCAGCCATCTTGGAAGTCTCACCATATGTAGCCTTGATGGATTATTTTCTGTTCCCATGTATCAGAAACAATCTGCTGACAAAGAGGGAAATGGAGCTTCTGGCTTCTTGGAAGTATTAAAGGACTGCCAGGGTGGGAGGGGGAGGAAAATTCCTCATATAGTAATTCAGACATATTAGACTGTCCTTTATTCGTGGAGAGTAGAGGTTCCTTCTTTCTTTCTGGAACCCCCCTGCCACTGCTTTAAATGTTTGCTTACCAGAAAACTACTGTGAGTGTTTATTTTGCTTTTTACTAAAATTTTACTAAAATTAGTTGAGGGAGGTTTAGAACCCCTTAGTAACAAAGAAAAACCCTGTCCACAATCAGTTCAAAACACTCCTAAAGGAACATCTGACTAATCATTGGCTGTGCTCTTACCACTCTCCTGGATAACTATTAACCTACTTCTATTTCTGTTCTTATCATAACTGCTATCCTCTGTTGTCTTATTTGCCTTGTCTTAAAATATCACAGTACTGTGTTGTGCAATTGCCTGGCTTGTACTATTGCCTATATTGCTCTATCAGTTGTACTGTATAAATGCCTGTATTGTTAGCAATAGTTGTTGTGTACTACTGTGGAGCTTTTCTCCCTGGGTCTCCAGTGAAAATGGGCCCCTAGCCCAGATGGACACTACCCAGTAAACAAATGTAATAAATAAATAAATACAATTAAACTTGGAGCAAGAGGGTAGAAAAATCTGAGAGATCCCTTGAATCAGCTTCCCCCTCTTATCACTCTTTTAATGATCTCTGCAGCAGAAGGTCCAAAACTTGTTCTCTGTTCAAAGTAAAATTCATAATTTTTTATTGACATCCTCTGAAATGTTTTATGCACACAGCCAGGCAAATCTCCTCATAACAATTCCTGTGGCAGCAGCCATGGTGGGTATCAGTAGAGTCATATGCACATTTTACACAATGGTAGAGACTTGAGAAACAGTAGAAAGCAAATTACACAAACTAGATTTTTACCTCACGAGCAGCAGCTGATGCCAAAACATTCCTTGTATTCACAAGTGGCCAATATAAACTTAAACATATGAGCCTGACAGTTGAGAATTCTAAAAAAACAAGAGCTGCAAAAACATACACCCCAAGCTTATCAAAAGCCTTTCCAGCCTTGGCAGAAGGAGAGGGAGTATTGTTAGCAAAATACTTAGCAGTAGCTGCTGAAATCAGTAAAGCAATATATGCTAGGTCAGGTCTTGAATTAGATTATACAAATTTAAAAGACTGTGAAATCATATAGAATACGTCTGCTATTAGGGGCAGTATATTGTCAGGAAATTGCAGGCTGTGGCAAAAGCATCCACTAAAGCAGAAAGAATGGGGGGGGGGTAGCCACAGCTTCAGGGAAGTCATAATATTTTCTGAGGGACTTAGAAATGTCACTGTTTTCCCACTGAAGCAACTGATTTATTCTGAAAAAAAGTCTCAGTGTAAAAGAGTTCTACAAGGAGACAATACAAACTAACAATCTCCTCAGAATCTGAATCAAACTATCTGTGGAGCTATTAAATCATCTGTCCTTTTATACTCCTTTTGAGGTTCAAACTCTTGAATCTCCTCAGGAAAAGAACAACCCTTTTTTCTTTTAACAGCAATACAAGAAGGGTCAAGAGCCTGAAATAAACTTTGAGCTAAGATCAATGAATGACTCTAGTCCAGTGTCACTGAGACAACAGGAGACATACATTACGTCTTTTGTTTGTTTTTGGCAGTAATTACTGAAGAAACAAACACAGAATTGCTAGCAAACACCTCCTTAGGGATGGACACAATTTTATTGCTAGGCAGAGGGGCATTCCATGCCCTTTTTTCCAGGACAGACGAGAGAGTCTGCCTGATAAGGAAGCACAACCAGCCACAGAGGATGTGTCTAACCTCTGGTCCATGGAGGCTGCAGGAACTGCACCAGTGGGACCCAAGGAAAAAGAGTGATTCAGGAAACCAGCTTTGTTCACTTTGGACACCCACCTCTGACCAAGGCAAGATATCAGCCTTCTGTGGTGGCAAATGCTACTTAACAATCTTTTTCTTTTTGTGGCTGGAAGAAGGTACAACTGAGAAATTGGTAGGATGTTTCAAGGTTAAGCTGAAAAGGTGCCTGATTCCATGGTAAGTTTAACAGCATTAGTCAGTAAAACAGGTACACTGTAAAAAACTAACTTAAGAAAACAGTACAAAGCATTTAAACATTTATCCCAGCCTCAGAAAGTAAAACAACATCAGATTCTTCACAGAAAAAACATTTTTAAATATGTTTTAACATTTTACCCCCAAATTAAAAAGAGTGATGCTTACTTTTAAAAGTAAACAAGTCACAAGACAACCAATAAAGACACTTTTTCTTAGCTAAAATATAAATATTTTACACATAATGTAAGTAAGGTGCACAACAATGGAACAGCGTTAGCCAGAAGTCAGTCTTTAAAAGCCCATAGAGGCATACAGTCTTCAGTGGAAGGAAACCTTGGGGGGGGGGGGGGGTCCTGAAATCCAAACCTGACTTTTAGTCAGCTCAGCTCAAAATATTCATGGACTGGGCACATGGAAGGTGCCCTGAAGCTTTGGAAACTGGCCAGCTGTTATGTCCTCAGCATGACATGACCTATGTAGCTTAGGATACTGCAGCGGTGATCAAATGAAGACCATCCATGTGTTGAAAAATGACACCATGCAAGAACTTCTTTTTTTTTCTGTAAGTCCAAATATTTTCAGCTTAGCTCTATAGATTTATTTTCAAATCTTCCATTTTTTTTCTGGAAGATATGAATTCTGAAAAAGAAAAAAAAAAGTTGACTTGTAGTATCCCAAACTTTTTTTATGCAGAAATATGAGTCCTTTATTAAGTTCTTTTATCTAAAGAGGCATGTTGCTATAGGATTGTTTTCTTTCCCTTATGCTGATTTATTACTATTTTCTAAAAATCCAGTAAAATTAGACTCCATCAAAATTTACCATCTTATCTAAAATTAATCACATTTGTTAGAATAAAAATAATGACATGTATGTATCTCTTACTCCATTAATTCAGTCTTGCCAAATTTATGAAAAACCTCTTAGTATGTATAACTTTTTTGAACTGGATGATATGAAGATTACAACATGTCAGAATCATTTTAGTATTAAAGTTATCTGAATTTAGTATTAGTACTGCTACTTAGAATACTGTTTCTGTAAGACAACCATTGAACTTGCTGTTCAGAATCTGAGCTTGAACTAAAACCAAATGGAACCTTAACTGTTTGCCTTTACAGAGTAGGAAAATCTGAAATGTTTTATCAGTCAGTCAGAAGGTGAGTAAGAGATGTGTCTTCACATTGTGTAGTGTAGCTCAGCGAGTTCATTTTGGGTACAATTGAAGTAATTCCATTTTTTTTTCAGTTCCATTGCAAATAAGCTATCTAGGTGCTAATGGCTGTTTAATAGGTAAAACATTGCTGCCAATTTAGACACAGTAGTACTATATGCACTCACACATGCTTTCACACATATACACACACACAGAAACAAATAGGGTATTCACCAGATCATGAAAATATGCATACACTTGAACATACAGCCAAATACAACCTCTCATTAGATGAAATGTATTGATATTCTTGACTGTGACAGAAGGGGGTTGTAAAACCAGTACAGCAAATATAATAGAAGAAAATATACTTGTTATTACAAAATATAAAAGCACGAGCAAACAAAGTAACTAGCCCAAATCATTAAAATTTAGTGCAGACTTCATAGCAGATATTGTGTGCAAATAACGTTTAGCCTCCTACTTATCATGAATTAAATCGAGGTAGATTGAATGCATAAGGAAGACATGTTTATGGGCTAAAGTAATTCAACCTCTTAGTGCAAGTATGCTAGACATAGCCAAAAATAATGGGGTTCAGGAACCCAAAATAAGTGCAATTTTTTTAAATAGTGCTCTTATAAACTCAGAAAGTCTTGATAGAACAGGTATTGTTTGCACTTTCTGAAGGGTGTTATTTAGTGAATTCAGTTCTCACCAATTTGCTAGAAAACCACAAATTGTATGAGGGACAGACCAAAAATATGAGGCAAAAATCTGGCCATTCTGCAAAACTCTGGACAGTTGACAGACAAGGTTAAAATTGTGTTGTACTGTGACACAGCTCAATGTGAGTTTCTTCAGAAATGTTTAAATAGTAATGTAATGACATAAAAGGAGCAATGGAAAGTCTTATATATTCTATAAACTCTGTAGAGTGTTCTGCTAAAGTGATTTTATCTTTTGGGATGAAAAATGAGAAGTTTAAAAATCAGTATCAATTTATCTTACTACTGTGAATCATACAAAGTTATTGTCTAGCATTAAACTAAATCAGACAGCATATCCTCAATGAACAGAGAGCTTTGCAGTTAACTGGCACTAGGATTGGTTGTAGCTAGTTGCACTAGTAGCCGAATTGCTGTTTTACAGTTCATCCACAAGATGGTGATATGTACTAACGCTGGAAACAGCTGTGTGGATTTTCATTTCTGCATAATTCAGTAAAGGCCTACTGCAAATCTTCAATTCCTTTGGCGAAAACTGTCAAAAACTCCTAATTTATAAAGTGAGCAAAAACAGCAAGACTGCCTAATCTGCAGGGGGCTTTGTTATTTATAGGAAAGTCAAGCCGCTTACACAAAAACTGCTACAGCGACTGCATAAGAAAGCAAAGCATTTTTGCATCTGCAGGAATCAATGTAAGCTACAGGGAGACAAGGAAACTGTTTTAAGAAAATCCAGAATGCTTAGCTTGCTCTGTAAATGGGCATGAAAGTTCCTTCAATAGCTCATTACTCCTTATCCCATTTTAGATTATAATTCTAACAGAATAAGACCTTCATTGCAACAACTTTAATTATTACTGTAAAATAATGGTCGTCTTCTGAAAAATATGGAAAAGTAGAAAGTTATTTATTCTGGTCCTGGTTTTGTCATAGAGTGTGTAACAGTGAAAAACAAAATACAAAATGACACTGAACCAGAATATGCAGCTGGTAAAATATTTAATAAAATATGGTTGTAAAACTATAACAAATACCAGTCTATTCCCAAACCGCTATCTATCTATCTGCTGCCTGTTACCGTGAATGGGGGTTGTTCCAAGCAGATTAGTTAAAAAATGTAAACGGTACAAGCAAACTTCACTTGCACAATTGCAAAAGACGGGTATTTTTAAAGTGATGATAAGATGAATGAATCCCAGGTATCAGCAGCAAATTTTCTACTTTATAGAACAAGTCTAACTCTACTTAAGAGACAGCGACAGACAGACAGAAAAAGAAAACAAGTTTTGTTAGTGAATAACATTCACAGCATCCACAGTTATTCCAGGGACTTGCAAGGTTATGAACATTATTAAATTTGGTTGCAACAAACAAGCAAATATTTTATTTATTTAATTATTTTTGTTTGCCTTTTTTTTTAATTCTACAGAGGCACTTCACTTGAGATACATGGCACACTGTACTACTGGGCATGTGCAGATCCTCATGTTCCTCTAGCAGTGTGCATAAAGCAGTATTAGTGAGCATTTCTAGGTCCTCAAGGAACATTTAGTAGTGCTCATAAAGCAGCATTACCTGGCATGGGGAGATCCTTGTGACTCCTCTAGTTTTGTGCATAAGACAATATAACTGGCATAACATCCTTGACCTGGTCATTACTAACATGGGCGACCGTTGCTCCACACCAATAGTCAACTCCTCCTTGGTTAGATCCGATCACAAGCTAATCACCTTGGAAATCCACATCCCTCCCACCACCCCCAACAAAGGTAACCACCATGAAAAACGTCTCCAAAGCTAACTTTGGGCTCCTAAAAACAGAGGTGGCTAACTTCACGGCACCCATGCTAATGGAGAAAGGTTGCATGACCGCCATATCATACACCAATGCACTGTACAAACAAGTACACAAATGCATGGAGCTTGCTATACCCAATAAAACTAAGATGCTCTCCTCAAAAAAGGAAGCCAATCTGGTGGTCCCCTGCCATAAACAAACTCTACAACAGAAGGAGGAAACTGATGAGGAATAAGGTGAAGTCCCAAGACTGGAAAGACTCCCTTATCAGCCTCAGCAAAAGGTTGTGATCCCTCATCAAATCCTCCAAAGCTAGCTATGAAAACAGAATTGCAGCAGATAGTAAAGACAACCACAAGGCCTTCTATAGTTATGTAAAGAATCTCCATAGCAATACCCAGATTTGCTCTGAGCTACTGTACAATGGTATCTCCTATACCGAGCCAACAGATATTGCAAATATACTGGCGAACAGATTCAGTTTTAACTTTACCCCTCTCTCCCTCCAAAGGACCAATCGCAATGCCAGTAGATTACCAGGCACCCAGTATTACTGCTGCACAGGTTAAAACAGCACTGTCCAAGGCCAAGAATACAGCTTCTATGGCACCTGACAGTATCCCTGGCTGTGTTCTATGTGAACTACAGAGTGAACTGGCACCTCACCTGTGTGCCCTGTTCTTTCACAGCCTCACCTTAGGCTTTGTCCCCACCAAATGGTGCACTGCTACAGTCATCCTTCTCCACAAAGGAGGAGCGACTACAGACCCCAGGAACTATCGTCCCATTAGCCTGACGAGTTTGATATGTAAAGCTATGGAATGCATAATCATGGACCTAATAAACAAGGATATAGGGAATCTCCAAACTCTGGATCCTACACAGTTTGGTTTTGTGAAGGGTAGATCATGCCTGCTCAACTTGGTTGACTTCTTTGAGTCAGTCACCAGAGCTGTGGATAAAGGTAAGGTGGTTCATACAGCCTACCTTGATCTAGCCAAGGCCTTTGATACCATTACCCACTCAGGAATCATAGAAAAACTTACTAAGCTAGGCATCAACCCCTATATCACTAGGCGGGT
Organism: Protopterus annectens; assembly: GCF_019279795.1. Classification (NCBI taxonomy): domain Eukaryota; kingdom Metazoa; phylum Chordata; order Ceratodontiformes; family Protopteridae; genus Protopterus; species Protopterus annectens. The sequence continues at coordinate 657,635,733 of NC_056749.1, read as the reverse complement.
TGCAAATTTGCTCACAGATAGAACCCACAGTATGAAAGTAGCTGACTCCAAGTCAGACTGCTGACCAATCACGAGTGGAATCCCACAGGGTTCAGTCCTGGGTCTTCTCCTGTTTGGTATCTCCTTTTCTGAAGTCCAGGCCAACACGAAGAGACTCTTGACTGACAAAGTTTGCAGATGATTGCAAGTTGGGAGCTATTATTAACTCCCCAAATGATGCTGACATCGTACAGAAAGGCCTCAATGAGACCAACAACTGGTGTCAGAACCATAGCCTTAAGCTCAATGCCAAAAAATGTGTCTTTATCCCATTTGGGAAAAACTCAGTTCCCTTGAATTACCACATTGATGGTAGTCCACTGAACACACAAGGCATTATAAGAGATCTGGGAACACAGGTTGACAACAACCTCTCTTTTGACCACCACGTTGCCACTGTGGTCAGAAAGTCCTTCTATGTGGCACATCTCATTGCTAAGGGTTTTGCATCCAGGAAGAAAGAGGTCATTGTCTCCCTCTACTCTTCCCTCATTAGGCCAATCATCAAGTACAATGCCCCATTCGGCATGTACTTTACTAGACACCTGCAGCAACTGGAGAGGCCAAAAAGTACCTCACAAAGAGGATCATAGGCCTTAAACACTTGTCCTATATGGACAGACTAAAAAAACTCCAATTATTCTCTGTCTCATATTGTCTACTTAGAGGTGATCTCTGCTTGACTTACAAAGGCATGTCTGACCCAGCTCTGTTAGAAATGCTACATCTAATGCTACATCTAAGGAAATCACAATCCCTCCACACCACATGCTCCAGAGACCTCAACCTCACTACCACAATCAACAGAACATGCTGGAGGCTGGAGGGACAGGTTCATAACCCAGAGACTGCCCATGCTATGGAATAAACTTCCGATACATGTCAAGCAGAGCACCTCACTGGCCCTCTTCAAGAGAAATCTTGATGAGTGGATGGGAAATAGAAAATTCACCCCAGGAATCACTCCAGTGGCTCTACTTGACAGAGGCAGTAGGAACTAAGGTTGGGTGTCATGATGCCAGGGTAATCCTATGGGCTACGCTTGTAAAGGCTTCAGGGCCATTAGCCTAGTACATACCTATGAACCTATGTATATGTCATCATAGTAGTGTGTTTAAATGTTTAAAGCATCCTTCAGGCACTGTCCTTCTAAGCCAGCTGATTATGCCGTAGCAGAATTTCCCCAATCTGCTCTGCAGTTAGACAGTGTATCACTGTAGACTGCACCTTTCCCCAAGAGCAGGAAATGACCAACAGTTGTTCATCTAACATTCCCTAGCTAGGAATTCTGGTTCAAGGGCCCCTTCTAAACCTGGGTCACCATTAGGATAGTCAGGAACAAACCACCATACCTGTGTCACCATCCACAAACAAGCTCTCTCTAACCTAATGTCAAAATATTGTTCGATAAGTGATCGTGAGGGGGTACTGTCACTGCCCAAACAATGATAGATCAATATTTTAAAGAGACAGAAATAAGCATTATCTGTAAGCAAGCATTTCAAACAAGCATTTCACAATTCCAAAATTCAGCTTTTACCAAAAGTATACTGAAGTATTAGAGCTGTATGAACAATAAATTAATAGAGTCTGAGTCAACTGGTAAAGAAATTTGAGGAATAATTCTTAATTTTAGTTGGCATAGCCAATGTCAAAACATACCGGGTTCAGTTTACTATCTCTGCTGTATGCCCTACTTTGTAAACTTAAGGATTATAAAATGTACTTTTATATATACGTGGGTTATCCTACTGAACATGGATAAATTTGTTGTGTATTGGATTGTTTACTACTGACATGTATAACAAAGACTGCAATTAAACTGATTTATATCAGCATAAAACCATCACAGGACATAAATCTCAACCTGCAGACACTGAAAATAGGAACAAAGGCCCTTGAAAAATAGGAACATCCAGCTAAAAATCTGGATTTCTTTTTTTTTTTTTTTTTCAAAAATAATTTTTATTTTTATAATAAACCATGCATACATATGATGATACAAGCCATGAAAAAAGTACACAGATATTACACACATGATATCTTGCAACAATGTTAGAAAGAAAAGGGAACAAAAGAGCATGTTTAAAATGAACATAAGAGAAAAATACAATAACTTGCAGTATGCATAGTACACAAACTAACAACAATAAACCCATACTAAACAATATTTACAGTGCTACCCATATTAAACAACAGTGTCACTACTTATACCCCTAAAAGTTAATAGCCCTACTTATATCTTTCAGTAGGAGAGAGAAACACCTCTAACAAATTATACCCATATCTTAGTCACATAGGATAACTTCAAACAGGCTTTTCCAAAGTTTACTGAAGTAGGCTCTCTTCTTAGGTCCATTTATAATGAATTTCTGAGCCGAAATATATTTGATGGCCATATCTTTAAATCCCCGCCAGCATAATTTGGTGCGATCTAACCAATTATAAGTGATGTACAGTTTTATGAGAAAACAGAACGTTATTAGGATATGGAGATGAAATTTAGGTAGGCCATGAGGGGGTATGTTTAGAATAGCCGTTTCCCATGAGAGAGTGGAATTATAGTAACCCATTTTTTTGAGACGCACTTTGAGAGAGCACCAAAGTTTGTGGGAGTTGTTGCAGTGCCACATAATATGAAGCAGGTCAGCTCTTGCACCAGGACAACATGTGCATGAAGGAGAACTATTGAAATTAAATTTATTGATTCTTACTGGGGTATAGTAAGCATTATTATTCAACATCAGTTGGGTGTATAGAAGTTTCTTGAAGGGGGATAGTTCAATGCTAGTTTTTATGGCTAGTTGTTTTTGATCCTCTGTAATAGGAGGGTTTTGATTGTTCCAGTATTTAGAGAATAAACAGTTACCTTTATGTAGTAGTGGGTATATTAATTTATATGACAAAGAAACTGTTTTATTACTATTAGCAACTGTATCAATGATTAGGGATAGTTTATCAATTAATTGCATATCAGGGAATATATTGTTGGTTTGTGAAGAGATAAGTTCCCTGAGTTGACGAGGATAACCGTGATACCTGTTATTCACCCTAAGGCTACAACGTAATTCGCAAGAGGCTAAGATTTGTGTTTAAAGATATCCCATACTTTAAGATCTTTAATGAGAGGGAAGTCAGCGAGATCTACCAACTTGTTGTTGATTTTAAGATTTGGATTGAGATGTAGTGGTTGAAGGAGAGGTAAAAGAAAATGAAGGTTAATGTCCTTAATCAGCTCTTGGAAAAGTTTTATTTGAGATTTCAATAGGGAAGATAGTTTTAGACTGTTCAAGGATGTGGGCGATAGGAAGGGAATAGCCTTAGGATTAATTTTGTTAGAGAGAATATGTCTATGCCACATCTTTAACCAAGAAGGGTAATGAGTTTGAGCATTATTATTCATGTTTGCTATGGACCATAGTCTATTGGAGCAAATAATCAAATAGTAAAGACGAAGATTTGGAAGGCCCACCCCACCTTTTTCCTTTGGTAGACTTAAATTGGAAGAAGAAATCCTGACATTCTTGGGAAACCAGAGGAATTTGGCCAAGGTTTTGTCAAACTGAGAAAAGAGATTGTTAGATATAATTACGCTTTGTTGCACTAAATTGATAGAGGAGTCTGGGTAGGACATTCATTTTCACAATAGCTACTTTTGAGAGAAATGATAACTTTAATAGCTTCCATCTTTGTAAGTCTTGACATATGATAGTCCATGAGTTTAGCAAATTATTTTGGAGCATAGAAGCTTGATTGTGTTCAAAGTTAATGCCAAGGTATTTGAGACCGTATGAGATGTGAAAGGAAGATTCAGGGAAGAAAAAGGGTTTATGCGCCTCTGGATTAATTGGGAAAATATGTGATTTTTTATTGTTGACTTGGTACCCGGAGGCCTTAGAAAAAGTAGTAATTGCTTTTAAAATTTTGGCAGATCTGTGTTAGGAAATTGAAAATAGAGGTTTAAGTCATCGGCAAAGGCCGATAGTGCTACGTGTGTGTTGATAATTTTGGGTATAGTATGGTGAGTATTTTGTGTAAGGTATAAGAAGAAGGGTTCAATGAATAGATTAAAAGAAATGGAGAAAGCGGGCAACCTTGTCTTGTACCATTAGTAATCTGAATGATATTAGATCTTTTTTTGTTTATATATAAATACGTGCATGAGTTTAAATATAGAGTTCTGATCATATTTAGAAAAGTTGTGGGTATATTAAAATGTAGTAGCGTGGAAAACAGAAAATCCCAATTTACTCTGTCAAATGCTTTCGATGCATCTAGGGTCAAGGCATATAACGGATTTTTCTCTTTTTAGTAAACTGGATAAGAGAGTCCAGCGTTAATGTATTATCCCATGTATGTCTGTTGGACATAAACCCCGCTTGGTCTGGTGAAAGTAAATGTGGTAGTACCTGTTTAAGTCTGTTAGCTAGGATGGCAGAGAAGATTTTGATATCAACGTTTATAAGCGAAATAGGTCTGTAGTTATGTGGGTCTGTTTTTTCCTTATTGTTTTTGAGTAATAGAATTGTTTTTGAATTATTCCAATGTATGTCTGTAATTCCATTTTTTATAATGAAGTTAAAAACCTCTAGAAGAATAGGAGCAATTTTGGAGTTAAAGGCTTTGAAGAAATTAGTAGTGAAGCCATCCGGACCCGGGGATTTGCCTATTTTAAGTTTATTAATGGCGGTTTGAATCTCACGAATACTAAGTGGAGCTGATAAGATGGATACTTGATCCTGATTTAGAGATGGAAATGTGATGGAGTTAAGAAATGTGTCCATCTGTTGATTGGAGGTGGTGTGTTTGCTCTTGCTATATATGTCTGAGTACATGTCATGAAAAAGATTAATTATCTCATAGTCTGATTTATAAATTTCCCCTCTATATTGCAAAATGGAAATTGTCGGAGCACCGCTGTTATTTTTGAGGATTCTAGACAGGGTTCTAGATGGAATTTGTGCCCATTCAGAGTATGTTGCAATTTGTTTTTGTTCCTGTAATGAGTAATTCTGTAATTGTAGCTCACATAATTCTTTGTGTGTTGTATTGATTGATTTTTCTAGTTTGGGGTCCGGATGTGTTTTAAATTCTCTTTCCAGGGAGGCCAGTCTTAGAGCAAGACTAGACTCTTTTCCTTTATTAATTTTGTTAAAGAATGTGGCTTTGCTAATCAAATACCCTCTTAGTTCAGCCTTGCAGGCCCATTGTATATCAAGCGCTATTTGAGAAGTACCCAGATCTGCATAAAGTTCAGATAGTGTCTTATTGACTCTCTCTACAATCTCTTTGTATTTTAGTAGATTATTATTAAAGGACCAATTCGTATGGGGAGGATTAGCAGGTGTGAAGAAAGTCATCAGGGATATTTTAGCATGATCGGATAATAGCCTAGGCTCACACCTTAGTGTGTTCTTGAATTTAGAGAAGAATTTAGAGATTAAGAAGAAGTCTAAGCGTGACCATGATTTGTGGCAGTGAGAGTAGAATGTGAACATACTGTCCCTAGAATAGTCGGAGCTGAAGACAATAGTATCCATGAGATTGAAATCAGACATTAGTTCTTCCAGCGCAATAGAAGCTTGATAGTTATATGAGGGTGAATTGCTGGTACGATCTAAACTGGGATTTATCACTGCATTCCAGTCTCCTCCTATTATAAACAGGTGATTTGGAAATAAGCTAAGGATATTATAGATTTGTATGATGAAAATATGTTGTTGGGTGCATGGGCCATATACATTCAGAAATAAGACAGGTTTGGTAGAGTCCGGTAATATGGATGTGAAATAACACCACCTACCATCTTTGTCAGACTTGCTTTCGATTATAGTACCCTGGAATTGTTTCTTAATTAGTATTGCTACTCCCTTAGAGTTTGAATTATCACCACCCGATATAATAGTCCTGATCCATTTTTTGTTAGAAGTTTTTTCCCATTTTTCTTTAGGTAGATGCGTCTCCTGTAAAAAACAGATACTAGCCTGAGCTTTAAAAAAAAGATGTAGTATTAGGTTCTTTTTCACTGCATTCTGTAGGCCCTTAACATTCCAGCTTTCTACATGCCAGCTACTGAATTCTTTAGCTTAGTTGGAGATATTGAAAAGTTATAAGAAAGGAGGATTATTATTATACCTACACTTAATGAGATTTGTTTAGGGAGAATTATCTTTGGATTTAAAGGAGAGAAGAGAGCATAACATATCTTTAACACTGTCTTTACTAAGAGGTTGACAATGCGTAGGTAGCCCACAACTTCTTCACATTAACCCCAGTGCCTAACCACCCATTCTTTATATGAAGAAGTATATAAACACACAAACAAAAACCTAAACTTTCCTATACATATGTACAATATATAACGCTTCCAAAACATAACCAACCTAGATTACTTACATCCACGCTCACTGAGCATCCACAAATTATAAATCATATAAAAAACAGTTTAGTTATCTCGCGGCATGTCCTGTAATAAAGTATTGCAATGTACAAGAAGAGTAGAAATGCATGCCTACACATAGGTGTGCACTCACGGGAGTCCACCATTTAAGATAAATTTGAATGACTAAAAAATTATACAAAGTTAAGTAAAATTTAAATAATGATATATGTGGGTTAGTAAGTCACTAATTGTTTCGGGCATCTTTAAGTTCGACAATAGAAGGCTTGACAGTAGTAAGGGGATGCAGAAAGCTTCTCCAAATATATATTTATGTAGGGTACCCTTCCACCAAAGCACTAGCTCATTATGTTAACCATATGATACTATCACCATACCTGGAAAGCAAGATAAAGGATAGGACCCATTAAATTAACTAAGTATATCTGGTAAAGCAGTAATCATCCCTCTGTACCACTGTCAAGGTACATAACATGTATATCTAGATGATTCAAGTGAACAGAGACATTTGCTTCTGCCCCATATCCGTGTATTTTATAAACCTTGAATATAGCACCTTATCTCATATACACATCTAATGTCAGCTATATGCCTTCGCATGTACTATATACAGCACATTGTAAAAACTGCCTTAAAAAGTACAATACTGTTAACAATTCCTCAACACACAGTGAAAGACAGATTGCATTAAACAACAACTGAATTAAGCTGCACTTAATACTGCTAGATGGCTGTAGAGAAAGAGGCTTAGACATCAATGGTTATGCAGAATAAGCAGTTAGTGCTCAATTGGGAGGAATATCTTACTGGATAAATTATTTAAGAGCAAGACAGCATACAGTTGGGTTTATTTTACATAGATTGTATAGTGTGCTTAGCATCACTGTAGGTTAAAGAATATAGCAAAAAAAAAAAAAAAAAAGGAGAACAACGTAAGCTTGTCTAAAGAAAGACATCCTTCATGCATATTTACACGTCTATCATACTGTAATGGCGTTTTTATTCTAGTCATAACAATCGATGAAAACTTGAAGATTAAGCACTAGCTCCACACTCCTTATGTGAGGCTAGAAACGCCTTGTCAAAGACATCGGAGACTTGATTAACCACGCATATATAAAGTGCGATGCACCACTCTTAAGACTTGACAAGTCTGACTAGAACTACTATCTATAACCCAACAGTCGAGTGCAAGTCTTTCATCTTGTAGCATCACTAGGTAGCCCACTAACATTAATCACTTATTTGAATAGGGCGTAGTGTAAGCAGGCTTCATGAAAGGAAGGCTATCAGTTACACTCAATAAACTGAATGTGCGTTTGTTTCCCCTTTACCTGTTTCACCCGACTATTCGATTACAGGTATCATTTAAAAAAAACTTCACTGTGGTTTGATGATCCAGGAAAGCGATTAGTTCTGTTAGCCTAAACTGTTATGTATTTCCGAAGGCAAGCACTCTATGCGTCGGATGTATAGACTTAAGGATGTTGCAGTAGGACAGGGTGCTACAGTTAAATGAGACCCTCTTGGAAACATCTAGCGAGGGAAACTGTGCCTAGCTACACGAGTATGGCGCTGACAATCAAAGACGACCATTGAAAGTTTAACATATGCAGGTAAATTAATCTTTTCTTGCACAAGTTACTATTTGTACATTAAGCGGAGTTTTCCGACGGGTCCATAAAGGCAATGTATATTTCAGTTGACTAACTTAAATGTGGAGTCGCTAGCCATAACATATCATTCAGGAAGTGGGAACTTTGTTAAAAGCCTTGATAAAGGCTGTTTTTGCATCATTTTGTGTATTCACAGAGTATCTCACATCGTTGCTGTAAAAAATCAGGTTATTGGGGTACCGCATTTGAAAGCGGATGTTTCTTTTAATTAGATCTGCGCAAAACGGAGCTAGTTTTTGTCTGTTTTCCTTTATAGTTGCAGGTAAGTCTTGCGAGAAGGATAATTTGTGCTTGTTCCACATAAAGGATTTATGTTTTTTGGCTGCGAATAGTATCTTTTGTGTAACTTGATAATTGAGTAATTTAACATACACTTGGCGAGGATCTGTGGTGTCCTGACTTCTCTGAAGTGCTCGGTGAGCTCTTTCAATGATAATTTCAGGCTTCTCATCATCGAGTTGTAATAGTGAATCAAAGATTTGTTTTGCAGTAGTGAATAGACTTTGGTTGTCATAGCTCTCAGGGATACCTCTAATTAATATATTGTTTCTCCGACTTCTTGCCTCCAGATCTGTTATTTTCGTCTGTAGTGCTGTTAAAACTGTTGATTTAGCATTAAGATCTTCAGTAAGAGATTGAATTTGAAACTCATTTGTTTGAGTTTTTTGTTCCAATGTGCCCACTCTTTCAACAATCTGAGTGACAGATTTCCCAATAGTTGAAAGCTGTTCTGAAAAGTTCTGAATGGCTGCATGTATGGGTTGCAAGGCCTGTTTTAATTCATCCATGTGGAAGCCAGTATCCTCAGTATTGTTGGTAGTATTTTTGTTAAGTTCCACTTGTTGTTTGTTAGTTTTTTGCCTTTTGGATAAGTTCTCTTTTTCTGGTGAGAAGATCACCGAAGACTTAGCTTTTGTTGTCTGTGTCTCCATTGTAATAGGATCATTTGAGGATTTTTGCAGTCTGGCCATGTGGTCTTCAGAGTGCTGTAGCAGAGTGAGGCCTTCTAGATCACAGTAAGTACAAGACTTAGACAGCCGGTAAAGAAATATAGTTGAATTAATCTCTTTTGATAACTGTTAGAGTTGGATTGTTCGATTTTATGATGATAAAATGAGTTCCTTTATTCCATAGAATGTCCCGAAGCTTTGAGAAGTATAAGAAAAACTAGGATAATACTAAAAGAGGTAGGGAGCTCAGTTTAGATGCAGTTCACCAGGCGACCACCATCTTGGAATGTGGATTTCTAATTAGCTTAATATCAAAGAGCACATAACTATTCCTGCTTTCAGTAGGAATGTGGAGCATTAGTCAGAAATACGTTTAAAAAATAAAGAGTGGCAAAAATTATGGAAAAATATAAACACATTATCAAAGACAAAGTATAAAATGAGTAGACTTTAATGAACTGTATTGAAACTACCACATGAGGTCATTTATTTTTGCTTCAGAAAAAGGGAGATGTAAGATAGGTTCATAGGTTCATACTAGGCTATCTGCCCTAGGGCATTTATAAGCCTAGCCAGAGTGTGTTTGGCTTTCGCCACCCATTTTAAATTAATTTTGCTATGCCTTTTTTTGAGGTTAGTATACTGTGCCTCTGTCTAACAGTGACACAGAAGTGATAGCTGGGGTAAACCTATGATCTCCCATCCATTCATCAAGATTCCTCTTGAAGAGAGTCAATGTGGGACTCTGCCTAACCTGGACTGGGATTTTATTCCAGAGTGAAGGGAGCCTCTGGGTTATGAATCTGTCCCTCCAGCATGTCCTATTTATTTCAGTGCTGAGGTTCAAGTCTCTCGAGCGCGTAGCTCGATGGGATTTGGATTTTCTGAGGTGCAGCATGTCCATTAATTCTGGGTTGGACATGGCTTTATATGTCAGGCACAGATCGCCTCTGAGCAGGCGGTATGCCACTGAGTAGAGCTGGAGTTTCTTTAACCGGGCAGCATATGGCATCTGTTTGAGCCCTTTGATCCTCTTGGTGAGGTACTTTCAAGGGTCTTTCCAGTTGCTGCAGGTGTCTGGTAAGGTACATCCCAAAAAGGGCATTGTACTCAATTATGGGCCTGATGAGGGATGAGTAAAGAGGTACGATGACCTCCCCTGATCTAGATGTGAATCCCTTCATGATTAGGTGGGCTATATAAAATGTTTTTCTAACCACTTTGGCCACGTGGTTGTCAAACGAGAGATTGCTATCAACTTGGGTCCCCAGGTCCCTAATGACTTCTTCTGTACTTAATGGATTACCACCTATGTGGTAATTTGTGGGCACTTTGTTTTGCCAAAGGGATGACTATACACTTTTGGCGTTTAGCTTGAGGCCATGGCTTTGGCACCAGTTGTCTGTTTCTATGAGGCCCTTTTGGAGGATGCTTGTGTCGGCTGGAGAGTTGATTATGGCGCCCAGTTTGCAGTCATCTGCAAACTTGGTCAGCCACAGTCCTTCCGTGTTGGCCTGTACCACCGAGAAATATATACCGAACAAGAGAGGTCCCAGGACTGAGCCTTGTGGGACGCCACTTGTAACTGGTTTGGAGTCTGACATGGCTCCAGCAATTCTAACCATGTGGGTTCTGTCCTTGAGCCAGTTTGCAACCCATCTAGTGACATAGGGGTTTATATTTAAGCTGGTGAGCTTATCTATAATGCCCGAGTGGGGTATTGTATCGAAGGCTTTTGCGAGGTCCAGGTAGGCTGTGTGGACCACCTTCCCCTCGTCAATGGCCTTGGTGACTGTTTCAAAGAAATCGACCAGGTTTAGGAGGCAGGATCTGCCCTTAACAAAGCCAAACTGGGTAGGATCCAGTGTCTGTAGGTCCCCAGTATCTTTATTTATGAGGTCCACGATGATCCTTTCCATAGCTTTGCAGACCAAGCTAGTCAGGCTTATGGGGCGATAGTTTCCAGGATCCGTTGAGGCACCACCTTTGTGGAGAGGGACCACTGTTGCTGTATGCCACTCTTTGGGTACATATCCTGTAGTAAGGCTAAGATTGAACAGTAGTTTTATGTTTGGGTTTAGCTCTTCTTGGAGTTCATGTAGGATGCAGCCCGGGACACCATCTGGTCCCATTGATACTGTGTTTTTTGCTTTGGAGAGGGCGGCTCTTACCTGAGCATCTGAGATGTCAGGGGGGCAGCACTCTGTTGGGATAGATATTTGACCTTTTGGTGTGGGGGGGGGAGAAGTTTGCACTGAACCTGTCAGCTGGGATGTTGGCAATGTCTGTGGGCTCGGTGTATTTTTGTCATTTTGGACTAATTCTGAGCATATCTGGGAATTCCCACCCAGGTTCCTAACATAACTAAAGAAAGCCTTGTGATTATCCTTAGTGTCCTGTGCAATTTTTCTCTCGAAGCTGGCCTTAGACGATTTTATGAATGCCCGTAGTTTTTGCTAATACTGATCAGAGATGCCTTCCCTTTTGGGATTTTGCTCTATCATGTAGTAGCTTCCTCCTTCTATTGTATAGTTTGTTTATGGCTGGGGTCCACCAGACAGGACGCCTGCCTTTGGAGGATTGGGTCTTGGTTTTATTTGGGATTGCATGATCCATGCATTCCTGAAGGTGTTCATAGAATGCGTTTATAAAGGATTCTGTGGTCTGGGCCGTATTTTCCACAGGCCCGGGCTTTGAAGGATTTCACTCGGTTTTGAGGCGTGTGAAATTTGCTTTAGAGAAGTTTTTCACTGTGGTTTTCTGTGAAGGGGTGGGGTCGGGATGTGAATATCCAGTGAGATTAGTTTATGGTCTGATCTTACCAGTGAGGGATACACTTCTGGTCTGGAGCATAGTGTCCCCATGTTGCTGATGATCAGGTCCAGTATGTTTTCCCTCTTGTGGGAGTGGTAACAAGTTGTTCCATAGCATTTGAGTTTATAAATTCTAGGAACCTTTGGGCTAGGGTGTTGGAGCTAGAGTAATGCTCCCAGTCTATGTTTGGGTAGTTGAAGTCACCCAATATAATGGTGTTTGGAGAGACCTTCATATTTTCCAGTATTCTCAGGAAGGCCAAGTGGGGTTCCTGTGTTTGGGAGGGTGGTCTGTAGCAGGCTATAAACTGGAAGGCAGTTTTACCCACAGTTAGTTGCACATGGATAGTCTCTGATGCTTCATGCTGTGCCACCAACCTGGAGGTGTGGGTATCTTTGACGAATATTGATACTCCCCCTCGTTTCTGGTTCGGTCCAAGTTTTGGGGCCGAAAAGCATGGTATGAGGTATAACCTGGTAGTGCTGGGGTACTCTCGGGAGCCTTGAACCAGGTTTCTGTTACTGCACAGATATCGATGTTCTCCATGCTAAGGAGAGTTTCGAAAAGTGCATCTTGAGGTTTAGACTTCTGGCGTTGAGTAGCATTACTCTTAGTTTCTTATCCCTTGTGATACCTATGGAGGTGGGTTTGTCTTTTGAGCCTTGCCTAAAAAAGGCACTATGGGGTAGCAAGAGCCTTTGCCAATATCCAAAAGCCCAGGGTGACAGGTGCAAGCCGCCCTAGCGAAGCATCGTGGCTTGTCGAGCATGTCATCCCAGGCTGACAGGCATTGATCCCCTTTGAATGACACCAACACTTAAGCCAATTGTTGAAATTGATCATCTTGTCTTCATATTGTGGCATCATTCTTGGTGAGGGTAAGATGCTACTCAAGGTCAGGGTCATACGCCTGGGCTACATGCTCAGAGAGCTCCTCTATGTCTCTTTTCATGTAGTCCAGGGAGGTACGTCTCAGGTCATTCACACCAGCATGGACAATGACTGAGTCATATTTGTACTTGCCTTGGAGTGACCTGAGTGCTTGTGTTATGTGGCGGATCCTAGCGCCCGACAGGCAGCTCACCGTGACCTTCTCCTTGTTCAGCCTGGTGAGCGGGACGTCAGTGTGCCTGATGATAGAGTCACCTATTACAAGTGTATCAGGTGTGTTGTTTAGCCTTAAGGGCTCTGACTGTTCGGCACACTGGCTTTGTGTGTTATGTGTTGCACGTGTTTTGTTTTGGGATAGCGGTTGCTTGGGTGTCTGCTTTGGAGGTCTCTGCTGCTTAGGCAGATTTTTATTTAGAGCCTCCGAGTATGTTTTTGTGTGTTTATGTGTTTGGTTTATTGTCGTGGTAGGTCTATGTGAGACTGGAATTGTAGTGAGTGTGGTTTCCTTCTCCTCCTGACTGGTTACGCCAGTACTGAGTTGAGAGAGCTTAGCCTCCAGTTTGGCTATATGGTTGCATCTCTCACGTGTTGGAATTTGTTGGGAGGAGGAGAGGGTTGTCTGTGTACATGAGGCAGTTGTAACATTGCCTCAAGATTCCCAGATTCACCTGCTGGACCGGAGAGGAGATTGACAACTGACCTTTGGACATGCTAGAATAGTATTGGGAATTCCTTTATAATTGAAAAAAAGGGCCAATGGGGAATAAGGTACTCAAGATGTGTGTCATCTTTCTTTAAATAATATTGCCACTAGTATGTTGGTCATGTAGTATAGTTTTCTCTGTACAACACAGCTTCAAAAATCACATGTGATGAAAGGGATTCAAAAAAATTTTGTGAATGGGTAAATCATGTCTGAAAATAGGGGCATACCTCCAAAAACTAGGGACATCCTAAATCAGTCTTGAAAATAGGAGTGTACCACCAAATTAGGGGCAGTTGAGAAGTCGATTGCAGCATTCCCTCAGCCATACAAGTGAGTTTTGTAGTACACTGGATCACATTTACTACTGCCACAGATGCTCTTCATTGTGCAATTAAAAAAAAAAACACACCACCTAGTTGAAAAGCTGATTTTGTAGTGTAGTGAATTCAAAACTGCCAAGAGATTCTGTAAGTTGCATAGTTGAAGAACACCAGATTCAGATTTGTACTACTAGTGGATGGTTTGCTTTGTGGGACTAGTTTTGTAGCCCACTACATTCAGTTTGCAATTGCTTGGGTTGCTGCACATTGTACAACTTAAGTAGATCTAATTCAGCTTAGAATGCACATGAGATGCTGTAGGCTGCATGGATGATTTTTTAGCATCTCACATTCAGTTATATAGTGCTGATGGACATTGTACATTGCACAAGTGAACAGCATTAATTTTGTAGCACTTCAGAAGTATGGTATGCTGTACAATGGACAGGTACTGATACCTGGGGATATCCTGCTTTGCATGGCTCATTTTTGTAATGCATTAGATTAAGCATAATATTGTTGCATGATGCTAAACATTATATAACTAAATGGTAATGGAGTAACTTTTGGTGGGAGAAGGCTAGTTTTGCTGCATTCTCTAGTTTGACCATTAAGAATTCCTCACACTTTGCCCATCTGTTCCATTTATTCTCTTGAAAATGATATTCTCACATCTCATTTATTCCACATTGGGTGGAAGTCAGGCTATGGGAGCCTGGGAAGCTTTTTTTTTTTTTTGATGGCTTTACTGTTCCTACCTACTGTATATGTCAGTGATATCTCTCAGGATTGATATGCAGTGGACACATATGGTGGGGATGTCTCTTACTTTCACAAGTGATATCCCATCACTTTTCCTGCCTGTAGAAGGCAAGTATCATTAGTGATGTCCACTCTTCACCTGGCACTGCACCGAGAGTTCACACTCTGAACATGTTTTACCTCAGCATCCCACTAGACAGAGGTGAGCAGGCTTGATAGGTTCATAGGCTCATAGGCAAATAGTAGGCCATCAGTATTATAAGCCTAGTCAGTAGCCAGAGGTTGGAAACAAGCCCTATACCTTGTATCTGTAAGGCAAAGACCTTAATCATTATATCAATCCCACATCCTTTCCTCATCTTTCCTCTAACTGTCTCACCAAACAGGTCCTCTAAAGCCTCAGATGTAAATCATACTTTGGTAATCTGGGTTATAGTCTTTACTTAATCCCCCTATACCAACACAGCAGGCAGTATCGTAGACAATTTTGAACATATATGGCATGTACTAGTTTGTATAGTAGATTTTCTACCACTCTACACTCAATTTAAAAGTACCACTTTGTACATCTGAGCAGCACTGGATTTACTTTCATAGTGGCATGTTGTGCCTTATCACACAGATGATATTATACTGTCTTAGAATTAATTTAATAATGCTGCAAGACACTGTATATTGCATATGTAGTAATGACAGTAGGTCTCCTAATACATGTGGCTGATTTTGTGGTGTACTAAATTAAGTTTTGTATCACCATGGGACACTGAATAGTGCGCAAGTACTCTCATGGGATACTGAGCATTGCATGAGAAGTAATAAAAGGAAGTGTCCTACAGTGTGGAACAATTTTGTTGTGTTTGTACAGTGCAGTCTTGATTGTGGAATACTAAAGGGTTCTATTTTGGTTTCTTTGTTATTCATATTGTACATGCTTTGTACAGACCTAATAAAGGAAAGGGGTTTAGCATACTATAGTTACACTGATGATGCTCAGATCTATTTTTCCTTTCCATAAGAAAGAAATGGACTATGATCTTGAAGCAATATGTTCCAAGCTGACTGAGAATTGACAAAAATTGAGCACCACAAAGACAGAGGCCTTGGCAGTGTTATAGCCATAAATAAATAACATTAAGAATTTACCTTATATGCCTTCAGTCAGGAACAACACTTCAGGATGTGCAAACAGAAATGTTATTCTTACAGTACTGGGAGACAATCTTCATCGCCGCTGATAAATTAGTCTCTCTGAAGAGAGACAAACTACATCTTTTATACATTTTGTTTATCAAAACTGGTCATGCACTTTTATTACATTACAATGACTCTGGCTAATAGAAAACTTTGCAAATGTCCTCATCCCTCGTGATTTTTGCCTCAGATTTCACATGAACACCTTTCTATACATGATCCACCTGCTTTCAAGGAGTCTTGTTTCTGACCTTGGATGTTTCAAACCTTCCCTGGCAGCAAAGCACTCCTAGCCTGGAGTACTCAGGCTAACAAATTCCTTTTGTAGTAACTAACATGCCTCAACTACATGCAACATGTACTTTTACCTTATTACATAGTTAAAAAAATGCAATTAAGACACAGCAATACTCTAGCTTATGAAGCTGTATTTTTCTTAGCCCTGCATACAAATTATATTTGTTTTTTAGCAATCATATTATAGCATCATTAATGAATTGAAATTAATATACATTTTAATAAGCTGATCTTGTCCCATAACAGCAGTTCATACAGCCCTGATTCCACCAAACATAGCCATACCAAACTACACTGTGTGTAGCAGTGACATGCTTAAATTTGTTAGGGTGAAAAGCTTTAGTATTATCCTTGACTCAGCTAACATTTTGGGACCAGGTGTCAGCAGTAGTTAAATCAACCTGTTTCCATCTAAAACATTTCCATGATTCAACACCTAATTACTTGAGCTGATCACTTGATTGTTGTTTATGCCTTGTTTTTATCCATACTGGGCTACTGCAGTGCCCTATACCCAGACTAATGCTGACTACAATTGATTACAGATAGTGCAGAACTCAGCAGCTAGTCTACTTGTGAGTAGGTCACATTGCCAACTTATTACACCTTTTCTGCATGGTTTTCAATGGCTTCCTATTTATTAAAGGATAATCTTTAAGATTCTAGTGTTCTTGCAGTTGTCCATTCACATCCTGGGTCCCTACTACCTTAAGAAGCTCATTGTGCTCTATTGCCCTGGGTGGGTATTGCATTCAGCTTCCAGGTGCTACTGGCAGCTCCACAGTTTAACTTTGAAACCTTCGGCTTTCAAGCCTTCCATCAAGCCCCTACCTGTGAAACCCCCCACCTTGATGGCTTCCAGAGTGTTGGCTTGAAAAACACACATATTTGAAATGGCCTTTAATGGTGCGGATTAACAATATGATGATTTAATTTAAGTCAATATTGTTCTGTTTTCTATTTTGCAGTAGATTGCCAACTCATCTTGGAATACCCATTACTGTTTATTCTTGTTTTATAATTTTTAATACTATTTTGTAAAAAATTCTTTAATGAACATGTACTTGAACTTGAAACTGTGTATTAGATTAAGTTTAGTATTGCCAAGGGATGCTCAACATCGCAAAGGGGTAGTAATAAAAGAGGATGTCCGATACTGTGTGTGTGATTTTGTGGTGTGTTAGATAACATTTATATTGACATGAGATACTCATTGCATGACTAAACATCACTAAACTCACTTTAGTATGGACATAGGATATCATAACTGATGTGGCTTATTTTGTAGCACTTTACACAGTTTAATGGTATCATGGGATGCTTTCCTTTATACAGCTGAACAGCACTGAAGTTACATTAATGGTGGCACAGCATGTTTTGTGTTGCACAGCTGATTTTGTAGGACTGTAGAATCAAATTGTCATAGCACCACAAGATGTGCTATCTTGCTATGTTGAAGAACACAGTATTCACTTTAATACTGGCATGCATAATATAAGGTGGATAGCTTCTTTTGGATAGCACTTATGTCAGTTTAATACTATCATAGGACTCTTAGCATCATGCCCTTGAACTGCACAGAATTCATTGTAATACTAACATAACACGCCCTTGGTGCTGCGGTAGCGTTGTTGCCTCACAGCAAGATGTTGTCCCGTTCGATTCTCAGCTAGAGCATCTTCTGTGTGGAGGCATGCGTGAATGGGCATGCCTTCGTTGAAGGTTGTGCGTCAGGGCTGGTAACTCGGCACGTAAAAATCCACTACCAAACATTAGCGGACCGGAGTTCCGCTGTGGTGACCCCTAACCGGGATAAGCTGAAAGACACAACAACTAACATAACACACCCTTAGTTGTGAACTAATTTTATAGTGCGAAGTTCATCTTAATCTTGCCGCAGGATGCTCTATGTTGTGCAGTTGAACACCACTGACTTGCAGAGGTAACAGTCAATAATGCAGCCTTAAAAAGCTCTCTGTATGCTGTCACACAGTGTTAAGTATGTTTGTGTACATACATGTGCACATATAATAGCAGAGATGTGTGATGTCGATCATCTTCCCTTGATTTCCCTGTATGATGCTACCTATGGCATTGCCAGTACAGGAAGACTGCCATTACCGATGTGAAAGTGAACGAGTTGCATTGTTGTTGACTGCAGCCTACTATACCAGCCTACTTTACTAATGATTTAGGTGTGAATTGCACACTGAGCAAAGCCCTGATAGCTCAGCTGAAGTAAACAACACAGTGAATTCAAATCCAGGAAGAATGAGCTCAAAAATGAAGCCTCATGTTCATTGCACAGACTGCTACACTCCCAAGTGATTCTTTGTATCAAGTACCAAAAGACATTCCTTCAATGGGTGGGAGGTTGGCATAATGGTTAAGGTGTTTACCTTACAGACACAAAGTGCAAGGTTTGATTCTCAGATGGGGTAACTGGCTAAGCTTAAAATGGCCTACAAGGGCAGTTAGCCTAGTACTAATCTATGAACCTATGAACCATGACAACTTCAGTACTCCAGAAGAAAGTCCTGACTTGCAGTGTATTACTTTAACTTTAAAACAGGCAAGTAGTAATGTGCTTTGCACAACTAAACTACTGTCACATCAATCACAAGAAGAAGTTTTTACTGAATATGCCAATGAAAGGCAATTTACTGATCAACACTTGAAATGCTTTGATATTGCACTTATTTGACTTACAAATCATAAAAATACTTTATTCATTTTTATGCCATACTGTCACTGTCACTCTCCTGCTAAAATAACTTGTTGCATTTAAGCAAATGTGCAAACCAACACAAAAATGGTAAAATTTGACATGGCCTAACAATAGCTGCAGATTTTGTAAATGAAACAAATTTTCTTTAATGCAGTTAACACAGTGTCACTTTTGCATGTAAATTTGGCAAAATAATTGAAGATCAGAGGCTACCTTTACTTTTTTCTACTTTTTAATATGTAGCTATACTAATCCGGACTGTATGCATTTGTGTGTGTGTGTGTGTGTGTGTGTGTGTGTGTGTATGCGTGTGTGTCTTGCACGTGTATATTAATTTTAAGAAAAGATGAGCACCACAGAATGGGCTTAATGGATTTAAGGATAAACTAGTTAACCTAAATTGTTCAAGAAGGACAAAGTCCATGGAGAGAGAAAGGGAGAGAAGCAAGGTTGAGGTCAGTATAAGTTTCAGGGAGATGGGGGGGGGGGGCAATTTACCACTGATTACAACAGAAGAAAGAGTTTGCAAAGGATCTACTAGAAGGATAAGTATAATATTCTCTTTAAAAACAACTATAGGTTGAGATAGAGAAGATGCGGGTTGATTTTGATGCTAGGTAAGGCAGAAGTACTAGTTTACTATTCCATTTGAAAACTTGGTCTATGTAGCTAGGTATTTGCAGTGAAGCTTTGCTAAAATTGGGGTTCCAGCATAGACTCTGAACACTTTTACTGCTTGTGTATAAATACAGAGAAGTAAAAAGACAGAAATATAGAATGTGAACATTGGTAAAAGAAGAAGAATGCTCTGAAGACATAGGTCATTGCTCTGCCAGGTGTATATACTGTTGAACTTCATCTAGATGCAGTGTTTTCCTCTGTAATGCTCCTCTCAATTTCTGGAATGTGATAATTTGGTCTTTACAAGGAGCGCTGTTTCCACGAGACTCCTTCAAGATGTTTTCTAGAAGGCATTGGTGGTAAAGCAGAAAAAAGTGAGCAAGCATTGAAAAGAAACAGTATAATGCTGTTACTACCCCAACAACTAAGGTATATCTCTAGTAACTGGTACACCATTATTCTGGGAGTAAAATTCCTGAGGGAATGGTTATTTATCTCAAATAAACTTTGTGTGATCCTTTGTTGTACTTCAAAATTCATGTGAAGCACTCTTTCACTAAGATTATCAGACCTATGTGTTCCTGCTGTAATTTTTTTTTGCTTCAAACACCACTGAATTAAGTGTTATAGGTATGTATACATTTCTTTGTTCTGTTGAATCAATAAGTTGTGCTTGTTCAAATACAAGCCAGCAAACACACACACACACACACACACACACACACACACACACACACACACACACACACACACACACACACACACACACACACACACACACACTCACTCACTTAAGAAGCAACCTTACTAATGGATGAAACTGTAGTTCAACTAGCAAACAATGACTTTTGAAAGAATTACTTTAACAAAAAAAAAATCTGTAAAAACTATTTTGCTGTGAAAGAAATTACTAATCATTCTTTCCAAACTCATCTCCACTCTAGGATTACTTTACACTTTTTCATCTCACGTGTACTAGAGAAATTTTGACAGAAAAATAGAAGAACTAATGGACCAGTGACACACAGGGATGTGATCTAAGGACTAAATGAAAAAAAAAGACAGCTTAGAAACCATAAGCCATCTAACAGCTAGGATGAGATATCTAGTTTCTCAGATAAGATAATAGTATAGCAGTGCTCACTATATAATAACACTGAACAGGGGAGCGTGTCATTGCTTACATCTGCTGTGTTATTGAGACACTACTTGAGCAGAAACACTGGAGCCCATTAATGATAACAGTTCCTATTTTAGGTATGTTTAATGGAGTTTGTATCTTTGACATTTCTGTTTATATCTATACTAAGAGGGATTTGTGAGACTTGCGAATGGTGGGCAGGATGTTTTGCCTTTTTGTGTGTGTTTATTAATGATATGTATAGTTTTCTGCAGGTGAATGCTGCAGATTTGCCCAGGAACACATTTTCCTTCCCCACAGTTTTTCTCATTCTCCATGGTTATGTGAAGTAGTATACTGAAGGGTAGTGTAGGGTGGAAGACCCCCGTGCCCCACTGCATGAAATGCTTTTGTTTTGGTTATGAACATCAGTATTACTGTGATATTTGTGTACACATTACTGGATATTTGTGTACACATTACTTTGATATTTGTGTACACATTACTGTGATATTTGTGTACACATCACTTTGATATTTGTGTACACATTACTGTGATATTTGTGTACACTTTAATTCTTAAGGACATGACATTAATGCTCTCATTTCCTATCACAGATCCTATAAAAACACCAGAAGGAAAGTTTGTCTACTAATAGTCACATATGTAACATCTTTACGGATTCATGCAGTTATTTCTCTCTCTCTCTCTCTCTCTCTGTATATATATATATATATTTTTTTTTTTTAAATGGTATGTCAATTTTTTATGTTAGCCAAAACGCAAGGCAGACAAACAAGTGTACATGATGTGTAGGATCTTTTGATAAATAAACAGTTAAACTACTAGAGAATAAATAACATAGAAGATAATAGATGGTTTAACAACGACTGGGAAATTACAGTTTGTGAATTGTGTAGGATTAGTTACGATCCTGTAGGTCATTATCATCCCTACACACCTCTGGAATATAATATTCTGATAATTACTTCATTAGATTTTATTCTTTAGAGAAATGAATTTTCCTGATAGTACTGATTTTGTAAATTTGGGAGAGAGATAATGAAAGAACATATTTTATGTTATAGAAACTGCTTCAGTTTAATTTCGTTTCTTTCTTTCTTCACTTGTAATTATATTATATACAAATTTGCTTATTTTGAAGTTTTAATAAAATATATGAAGAAGAGTTGGTTACTTTTAAAAGTGGTGTCTGCCTCTGTCCATACCTTCATTTCTTATTACTGAAGTGCAGGGTCTAGCATATACTCATCTTAGCTGCAGTGTTGTTTTGCTGTCCTGTCTCTGTAGCTAACACAGTATAACAAGTTTTGTGACATATGCAGGGCAACATAATAAGACAGTTGTCTTGATAGTTTCTCATATAACACACCAGCCATGCTTTATACATAACTAAAAGTATGGAATATGTGTTCATAATGTGCAACTCTTAGCAAGATCAGCAATGCAAATAACAGGTCCTATACCTTACCTAAATGTAAGAAGGCATCAGCAATATTTAATGCATTTTAGTAATAATCGTTGAAGCACTTCCTAGGAGAACTGAGGTTATATATTTTGTGGAGCTATTGTCTGTATCCAGTCCGAGTACTGATTGTTACCTGCAGGGATACCACTAACATCATCACAACTGGCTATTTTGAATGTCTGCAGCAGATTGCCAACCTTATACCTCTGAGTATGACCTAGTAGTGCTGCACGTGTCTCTTGTGACTCGAAAATCTAGACAAAACTCACTGTGTCACTACACTTTCCAACTTATAAATATTAAGAGCACACATAGACCTAGACCTATCTGTAGAGGTATACATATTTTACATTTCAAGACAATTTCAAACATTTCAAAAATTCAAACTTTAAACTTCATTGTTCCTGTAATACTTAATTCTCTAAAGAGTCTGAATCAGTGAGCTGCATATCCCAGCCATTGATTTGTTTCAATCATCACATCATGAAGGCTGTTTTCTCACGTTGCACTCCTATAAAGTATAGCTTTGTGATCTTTTAGCAATGCCACTTGTCTTAGTAGCTGAATCTGTCGGGCTGGAATATCATTGGATTCATCACTTTTTCTGCCATCATATGACTTGTTAAAGAATGTTTGGTTCATTGTGTATCTTTGCGTATTTTAGGTTCTAATAATACATGACCTAGGTTCATAGGTTCATAGGTTCATAGATTAGTACTAAGCTAACTGCCCTTGCGAGCCATTTTAAGCTTAGCCAATTATCCCTTGTGAGACTCAAACTCTGCAGCTTGTGTTTGTAAGGCAAACACCTTAACCATTAGGCCACCCTCCTAACCCCTTAAATAAACATCTCCTGCAAGGCTTGAACCAAGAACCCTACATACCATAGACAAAGAGATTTACCACTAAGCCATGACAGTTGGGTGTTATATGTTTATGTAATATATAACTGGAATTAGATCTATTATTAGTACATACAAACTGTCCTTAGCTGTCATGTGCTGGCACTTCTCAGTTCCTTTAACATGCCATTTCTGTGTGTTTCACATGTCTGTCAGCTATTGTTACAGTTTCACTTGTAAGAGTTTGGGTATTACTTGTGTTTTTAAGGTTCTGCTCAGCAGAAGGTGTAATAAAGTAACACTTGCCAAATGCAGTAACAGCAGATAATGGCATATGTCACTTATGAAAATGTGAATACATGAATGCAATACTGCAGCTAATATAGTAAACGCCATTGACTTAAATATGAATACCTGCTAACTTAATCACAGTTGTTAAGTAGCCATTTACGTCCTACTAGAGTTGGAAAGGAATTCACTCATCAGTGGAGACTGAAGTAGGTTTGAGCATTAGCTCACAACATTGAGAAACAAACACTTTTTGCGATATTATTATTAAATATACTATTATCAGCCACTACATGAAAAAAGGCTGTTTTGATATGAATGTATCAGTGAATGAAATGTTCTGTGATGTGAACATGTGTCCTGATACATAGTACCAGCTGTTGCACAAATCTTCAGTGGAATTACACCCTTATCTAGCACATCCACACCTCCTGTGCCACAGGGTCAGCTACCATATCTTATGCCTAATTATTAGTCATAAACTCTACAAAAGATGTTATATCAACAAAAATTATCCTGTAAAATTTGCAATCTTCTGTCTCAAGATTCTAGAATAGCCATACCATTAAAGGAACTCATTTTAAGTTTATAATATGGTTTAAAAAATTCTTCCATAACTTTCCCCAAAATTCAACAATTCTACGAAAAGCAAAAAGCAATAGCCAGTGCTGTGACATAGAGGGATAAAGGCCTGGCCATGCTTCAGGTGACCTGAGTTTAATGAGTAACTCTGGTGTCTGAGGTATTGGCAGGTGAGGACAAGCAAGCAAATCCTGGGAGGGAATGGGGGATGGTGTGCATACAGGGCACTCAGTACAACTGCATTTTCCTAGCACTGGCAGGGGGAGCAACCGCAAAGTGCTTCATGAGGGTGGGCAGGGTGGCCTATTGATGTTAGCCCTTTGTGGAAGTGAAGGGTGGTTTTGGCATGGTCCACCACTGCATATCCCTCCCACAGAGTACTATCAGGGGCATGAACAAGGTGGGGAAATTAGGTCAAAACACTCTCTGCAGCAGAAACAAGGCACCTGGGATTCTCTGATGGCCTTGACCCACATCAGATACAGTCTAGAGGAGGCCAGAAGGGATAGATCAACAGATTGAATGATGACAGGCAGCAAGTCTACTTATGGCAACTCACTGGAGCAAAAATTAACCCCCCCCCAAAAAAAAATAGATTTATCACTCTTACTAAGTGACCCCCAGTAAATTCTATGGCCCAAATTCTGTTAAATATATTCACATTTGAAGTACTGTATAATAATGTCTGTTCTCTCCTTTGTAATCAGATCCTTATTACAGTCACTCTGCTCTTTATGTAGTCATAATATCATTCGTTTACAAACACTCTTACTTGCAATTAGTGAAGCTGAAAAAGCAATTGGTATTCTCAAACTGTTCAGAAATTCACCTCAAACTACAACTGTAAAAAAGATTAGAAATGTTATTGTTTAACTGACAAATTGACTCTCATCAATGTTACTAACCTTATTTGTTTTGCAATGATCCAGTGCAGTCTACCATCCGTTAACTTATCTTAGTATTTCAAAGAATAGCTTAATGCATGTCTTTGAACCAAAACATTATTGCATATTTTGTATTCTACTCACCTGTCTTTATAAACTGTATGTTCTAGAAATTAGTTTCACTTGTAAAAGGAGTATAGATTGATATGATGATGTACTTTATTATGTTATTTTATCTTCGACCAGTGTTTCTTAATGAGGTAATACCATACTTAAAAATTTAATGTCGTCATATTTTTATATGCAAAAAATAGAGAAGTATTCTTGATTCACAGTCAAAAAATGTAGGAAAGTATTCGTCCTTTTCTATATCAAAATGACTGGTGCACTCGTTTCACTCTTCAATTTTTAGAGGTGTACCTGTTTTACTGTTAATGGTGCATCTATTCTGCTGTGCTCCTGTTTAAATGTATACATACAAAAGTACTAAAGTTTGTTTCACAGTTACAGTTTTAGAATTGTACTTGTTTCATTGCTGTATAAGTGTGAACTTTTCATTGTTAATAGTATCCTATTCCGTTGTATTCTTAATCAGCTGTAAAAATACGATATTGAATTGTATTGTACAATACCCATGCCAACTGGTCCATGTCATGCCTGAAAAGGGTCTTCAGACTTGCACAACCACACAGTTAACAAATTAAATTAAATAAATAAATTAATATCTCAATTTAGCTATAATTATATTTTTTTCAATTGCCACTCTTGCTTCTGGACTAAGTAGATCGTTGATGTAAGCTACATCTGTCCATTTCAATGCAATGGTAACAGTAAAGTCAATGTAACAAAGTTATGGTTTGGGTCCATTATTTATAGCCTTTGTGGATCTTCCAACTGTTCCATGTGTTTGGTCAAGTACATGCAAAGGGGGCATTGTACTCAATGATGGGTCTGATAAGGGCTGAATAAAGTGGCACTATGGCTTTTATGGACCTGGATGCCTTGCCGTACCTTTAAGTAGAGTGACATAAAATGATTTTCTTGCTAACTTAGCCACATATTGGTCAAAGGCCAGATTTATGTCTACATATTTTGCCAGATTACTGATTACTGGGTCAATTCTTAGGAGTATCTTATAGATGGAGGTATTAGCCTGGGATGGCAGTTTTCCCAAAAGGTACTATAATGCATTTATTTCCATTCAAATTTAATCTGTGACTTTGGCACCAGTCATTTGCCTGTGTTAGATCCTCTTGTAAGATATTAGTGTCATGGGGAGAATCTGTGATAGCTTCCAATTTGCAGTCATCTGCAAAGTTGGTCAGCCAAAGACCCTTGACATTATTTTTTACCTTTGAGAAGCAGGTGCCAAATAGAACCAGTGCTAGTACGGAGCCCCAAGGTACCCCAGTAATGGCCAGTCTCTTAGTGGAAGTGGTCTCACCAGTCCTGACTTCCTGGCTCCTGTCTTTGAGCCATTTGGAAATCCAGTGAGTTATATAGGAGTTTATTCCCAGTTTGGTGAGTTTGTCAACTGTACCTGAGTGGGGTATTATATCAAATGCCTTAGCCAGGTCCATGTAGGTAGTATGCACAATTTTCTCCTCATCCATTTGCCTAACTAGGGTTAGTAGGCATGACATTTCCTTCATAAAACCAAATTGGGTTGGTTCCAGTGTCTGTAAGTAGCCTATGTCTTTATTGATTATTTCCATTATAATTTGTTCCATGGCTTTGCATATTTGACTAGTCAGACTAATCAGTCTGTAGTTTCTGGGGTCAGTTGATGGTCCACCCTTGTGAAGTTTGATGACCATTGCAGTCCTCCATTCTCGTGGTACAAAACCCATTTTGAAGTTGTAGTTAAAAGTGACTCAAGTAGTCCTGAAAGGTCATGTTTCAAGCTGTTAGGGAGGCATTCTGGGATATTGTCAGGGCCCAGTGCGACTGTGATTTTGGACTTAGTGAGCGACACCAGGATCTGCTCCCAGTTAATAGCTGGGTGAATTATGCTAGTAGGCATTTCATGAGGGGAGGCAGGTGGGGAGTGGGGGAGCAGTTTGAGCTGAATTTGTCAGCCAGCAAATTCGCTATGTCACTCTACTCATTGAAGGTGGCACCACTGACCACCATTTTGGCACACTGCTGTATGCTGCCTAGGGTCTATATCATATATACAAAATTCCAAAATGTCGAACACCATATGTTCGAACTTGGAATTTCGAATATTGAAAACATCGAACACTCAGAATAGCAAATTTTTTCCCAGGGAAAAACTCGCTGTTCCGAGAAACATACACCCAACACAAGTAAACCAAAATAAATAAACCACACACATACATTTAACAAAACCCAACCCCACACTAAACCACACATATATTACTAACTATCCACTTACCTTAACCCGCACCCTAACCCTAAGGTCTGTAACTATCGCACACATACCCTACAAATCTATACACAAACAAACAAATTAATACACACACATACAGTTAACAAAACACAACCCTACACTACACCATACATACATTACTAAATATCCACTTAACTTAACCCGCACCCTAATCCTAAGGTCTGTAGCTCTCACACCACAGTGGAGGAAATAGCGAAGCCACGGAACAGCCCACTGAAATCTTGCCCTAGGTAAGATTTTGATGTTCTTGGGCTTCGCTATTTTCACCATTTGATATTTTGGGTTCGATGTTTTCACATTCGGCGTTGTACCTCTTCGGAATTTTAATATAGACCCGCTGACTATGAGGTTTTGGACATAGCTGTAGAAAGCCGTTTGATTGTATTTAGCCTATGAGGCTATCTTGACATCATAATTGGGCTTGTTGAACTTAATTAGTCCTCTTAGTTTCCTGTTCAGTTTAATTACAGAGCTTCTGTCATTATGGGGGTTGCTCTTCCTGACTTTAGTCATGACATTTTTCATTTTGTTATATATTCTATAATGGTTAGGATTCCTCTAGTGTGCTATGTTTTTAGATTTTGTTTTGGGCTTACTTCTAGTAGGCACAGCAGCCTCTATGCAGTCATTTACATGATTGTACAAGGTCCCTGTGAACAACTCTACATAAGTTGTTGAGAACTTGGGGTTTGGAGGTGCATTGAATTTTGACAAACTATCATTTAATAATTTTCTTTGGAATAGTTCCTAACTGTTACAGGGTTTGCTGGGGTTGCCACATTGATTTTTATTTTGAAGAAGACAGCTTTGTGGTCTGACCTCACCACTGAGGACATAATGCTGGGGGGAGTGCAGAGATCTTCCATATTGGTGCGTACCAGTATGTTTGAACCTCTGGTCAGTGTAATCACTATCTGGTCAAGGGTATTTGTGTTAATAAAGTCCAGGAATCATTGTATCTGCAAGTTTGAGACGGTGTATATTTCTCAGTCTATAAAGGGGTAGTTAAGGTCTCCCATGAATAGGGTATTTGATTTAATGGTGAATGCCTCCAGTAAGTCTGGGTATGAGCACTGGGATTCTAGGCAGTGACCTGTAGCTTGCTAGAATATGGTATGGGGCTTTGTCTATGGCAATTCACACGTGGATAAATTCCAGGGCATTATCCAGTTTAACCAAGCTAGAGTTATATTTGCTAGTATTGCTTGAGACTCATCCACCTTTTGTCCCTACTTGTGCACTGGATGGTTTAAATGTGTGGAAGGCACTGAAGCCTTGCCTGCCAGTGTATTTTATGTGGCTTTAAACCACTGATGTCTATATTCTCCATAGTGAGGAGAGCTTGTAGGGTATGTAGTTTCCTGCTTCTAGCCTTGAACAGTATCGCCTTTAGGTTTCTTTGGGTTTTCTTTGCTATGTTGGTAGGTTTGTCAATTTGGCATTGCCTAAAAAAGGTTCTAAGGTGTGGATAAAGTTTTAGCCAGTATTCAGAAGCCTATGGAAGTCACTGCAGACCATCCTTTGTGAACCAATGGGGTTTGTTAACCGTGTCTTCCGTGGTTTGTTAACCGTGTCTTCCCACACTGACAAATATTGAATTCCCCTCAAAAGACACCAGAAACTAAGCCAATCATTGAAGTCAGTCATATTTTGTTCGTACTGTGGCATCATCCATAGGGAAGATAGGATACTGCTCAATGTAAGGCACATAAATATACTTATGTAGACTAAGCATCTCATTAGGAGGAAATATTTTATTTTACTCAAGGTTTGTTGACAATATTTTTTTCATCTCAGATAAGGATACAGATACTGCGTGTCCGCCCAAAAGCGCGTAACCCAAAAGCGCGCATCCATAACCACGCTCCCTTATGCGCGCACCCGAATGCGCACTTCCATTTGCGCGTATACATATGCGCGCACCCATATGCGCGCGTACAGTGGCTAAAATCTCCTGTCTCAGTAATATTGTTAATGGTACTTGACATACCTACACCACGGCACTGACAACAGCAATGGGCTTCAACTCTCTTATTTTTCTTCAAATTCAATTAAAAGAAAGCGTGTCCGCCCAAAAGCGCGTAACCCAAAAGCGCGCATCCATAACCGCACTCCCTTATGCGCGCACCCGAATGCGCGCTTCCATTTGCGCGTATACATATTTTTCTTCAAATTCAATTAAAAGAAAGAAACAACAAAATTCAGTTCACTCACTGTCAGTTGATTGAGGAGGGAAGGAGGTGTGGATTATATATAGCAAGCAAAAAGGCACGGGAGCCGGTAAGATCACAGAAAGAACACAGCGGCATTAACTGGAAAATCTTACAGTGTGAGCTGTCGGATCTTAATCCAATTCTAAATTAAAGAAAAGAAATTTTAAAATAAAAAAATTGTAGATATGCGGGCACTGGGCATGTCGTATATCACATAAGGAGGATAAATATGTTCATGTTCACATAGAGATGGTTATCTGTGCAGCATGAAGGTTTTCATAATCATATTTGCTACTGACTTCTGGTACAATGCACCCCCCCCCCTGACCACCACCACCACCACCACCAGCACCACTACACGCACACTACACCACAATAAATTGTGAGTCTGTTTTGACTCATCCTATCTCTCTGTTTCTATACATAACGGTCTGGAAAAGTGCATCCTTGTGCCATTAAGTTTTCATTTTAAGCACACTAAATCTCAATGGACAGACAGTAGGTCAGAGTAGTAAAAGAAATTTTCGGCAACAATACTTTAACAAGCAGTACTATGAAAATCAAATAAATGTGCAAAATAAACCACATGCCATCCATCCATTCTGCCTAAGTTTGTATGTGCTCTCGTAGACAAATTAAATAAATTTGCAAATGAACTAAGCAGAGACTCGCCTATCCAGACCATCTTAGCCAATGTTCTTATATAAGGATGTTAGGAAATATGGGAGAAGTAAAGTTGAGGATTATTTGTCAAGAGAAGGCTGACTCATAGCTGTCAACCTTCCATCTCCAAAATGAGGAACAGTAGCCCTCATCATAATGTGGAACAGATGAGCAAAATGTGGAACACATAATGGCTTATCAACTTCAACAGGGAAAGTCGTATGATTGTTAAAATATGCTAGCTTTACTTATAAAGATAAAGCATATCTTTTAATGAATTAATAAGATTCATTTCTATTTATTATGGATTTTGCGCTTAAAAAGTCCTAACACTGAATGTATGGCAGACCTTTTCAATGTGTGGAGCTTTTGAGGAATGTGAACTTTTTAAGACCCCAAATGAGGTGCATTCCTCGTAAAGTAATGCGGTACACTTGAGACATATGGGCTGACATGTGCTAGCTTCTCCTGCGTGAGGGAGGCTCAATAAACGATTCCTGTGTATTTTGCAAGAATAGATTACTATCTGGAAAAGGCAAAAAGGCGGCAATCCGAATGCTGTCCAAATGCAAAGTGCAAGGTTCCCAAGCAATATCCAACAAATACAACAGTGAGGGAGAGCTCAGTAGGCAAGGAAGCTGAAGTAGCCAGTGTTGCCCTAAGTCAAGCAGCTCTAGTTATGATTACCCTCCCTGTAGTGTCCCTCTGCTTTGGGTGGCAGATACTTGGTTTTACTTTTCCAGCAGCTTACACTGACTTTCTATGTTTTCCTGTTTCACTAAAAGTCAGGACAGGTGCCGCAGGTGGGGTTTTAGATAAACTCATTAGATCTGCATGGTGCATCCTTCTCTATTTTAGGCAGTAAAAAATCTGATATCATAATTTGCTAGCAGTTCTCAGTCGCCACACCTCCCCCACCTCCTGCTTTTCTGAGAAAAGCTTTATTAACCCAGTGCCAGTGGGTCTATAGGAATGGCAGGAATAACTGTGGTTGTTTGCACCCATATGCGCGCGTACAAATATTGCTAATCTTTATTCATCATAAACATGTTTACAGCAATATGTTACAGCAATATGAGTCTGACGGAGACATAACTGACATTATATAAAAACAATATTATGAAATCCATTATTTAATATATTGCTAATCTTTATTCATCAAACAACCACAGGGCACCACCCCAAAAGTGCGCATGACAAAAGCGCGATATGGTAAAAGCAAAGAAAGAAATACATATGTTAAAAGCAGAGACATAACTGACATTATATAAAAACAAAATTATGAAATCCATTATTTAATATAATCTATATATCCAAATTATGGCTTACACCTCTTAAATATTGAGCTATAGCCATATTTGGATAATTAGCTTGAAGATGTTCCAGTCGTCGTGTAACCTGCACATATTTATTCTTAGGCGCTGCTTCCTTGACATTTCCGGATTCCAAGCGGGCTATTTTATGCTCTGTGTGATCCTGTTCCATTATTATATGTTCCACCAAACGGTATACAGAGGGGTGATGACAATCAACTGTACGTTGAAATGCTAAATGCCATGCTTCTATACAGTTATTAGTACGAGGATATCCATCACGCACACGATCCCAAACATTCCAAAGTCCAACAACAAATAAAGGATTGCGTCGTCCGCGTCGTATAGGTCTTCCTATGAAAGTGTCTTCCCAGTAATCATAGAGTGGTTGAAGAACAGGGGAACAGGTTTCGGATATGTGTTCAAATGCCGCAGTAACATCAGCCACAGGTAGGAAACTTAATGCCAAAAGCATCTTAGCCTGATAGCGTAATTCCTCATTGTCCCTATACTGTTCAACGAGATGCAGATCCTGTATTCGACGCCATAAGCACTGGCCTAAGTGAAAAAGACATCCAACCATACGCACATTCGGGAACACTCTTAACACTGCGTTTTGTATAGCTTTCTCGAAGTCAGACATAATACTGATTGGTTGTAAACCAGGCTCATTTTCCAATACTTTTTCAAAAATCCTTACGTAGTCCTCTTCTCGCTTTGAGGACATAAGGCAATAAACCAAAGGAATTACACAGTTGTTAACTAAGGCGTGTATGGTGAAAAGCTGAACGAATACCGCTGGAGACACTTTAAATGTACCGTCAACAAACCAGTTTGAATAATTTTGAAGCAATTGGAAATTACCCTGCGTAGCAAACATAATGATACGATTGTCATCGTCTGCTCCTGAGTCCCAAACCAAAAAACGATCTCCTCTTTGAGAATGTTGTAACTTTTCTGGGATATTAACTTCAGCTAAAGTTCTCGGAGGAGCAAATGCTTCTCCTTTACATTTTCTTTTACGGTTAATAATCTTAGCACATGCTGCATAAGAAGGTAACTTTACTGCTGCTTCACTTGATATCCCGGAAGTGCTTTGTTGGATGATCTGTCTCGGCTTTTCTTGACTTCCAAGAGCACGCGTTCTCATTTCAGATACTGCTTTCACCGCTTCGTTACGTGCAGTATCTGGAGCATGGTTGTGATCGGTAACTTCTTCTGTTCGCCCGTCTGTTTGGATTCGTATACGTCCACGACAAGACTTCAGAACACAATGCCAAGTCTCATCTCCAGCCCCATTTCGTCTATCTAGTCGTAACCTGAACCCTTCGTGTATCTTGTGAGTTTTAGATTTCTGTGACTGTGTTTCTTCCATACTTTTGGGTAAAAACCGCGGACAGTTATGACGCGCATATGACATGCGCTCTTTTGGGTGTTTTGATATTGCGCGCACATGTCCTAGTCTTCCATAACCGCGCGCGCGCTTTTGGCTACGCGCATATGGCAGCACGGTTATGGGAGTGCGCTTTTGTCATGCGCGCTTTTAGGGTGGCGCCCAGATACTGTATGTGATTGTACACACGCACTTGACAATACTACTGAGTTTTTTTAATTAACTCATTTATTTACTTACCATCTGTTTATTGGGTCGGTGAGCTGGTCTGCTGATGCTTTGCAGTTATGACCCAGATACTTACAAAAGGACAATTGTGACACAGATAAAACAAAAAGATGATCAAAACAAAACAAAGCAAAACACTTGAAGTAAAGAATATCCATACATCTAAAGCACTGAATAAGCACATTTGGGGTGGCATAATTGTAAACATGTTATCTCACAGATAGAATGGAGAGGGTTTCAAGGATTCAGAGATTAGTGCTACCTGCCCATGTAGGCTATTTTAAGCCTAGCCAATTATCTCATACAAGAATCAAACCCTGCACCTTGTGTCTGTAATGTAAACACCTTATGCCAACCTCCCAAACCAAAGAATGTCCCATTCCTATACTGGGAGTCAAACCTGGGCTATCTGGGTGAAAACCAGGAATCCTAACCACTAGATACTCGCCTTTGAAAAAAACAAATTGTCTAGGCTTAAATGGCTCACATGGTTAGATAGCCTAGTACTTGCCAATGAATCTATTTAAGTTGTTAAATACAGAGGAATAGAATGTGATCATAGCTATACAAACTTAGAAATATACAATATGTACAAGTTAAAAGATTGTGTCATTTTAGTAAGAAGAAAAACAATTGTTTGCTGTGAATTACTCTAAAGAATGTAGTATCTGTAATTAAGGGTTTTAAGGCTTGAGATTCATTTTTTCAGAAAAAAACATTTGTTTTTAATATACAATTAATTCTTAATGATGTTAGTTGACTGTATACATAGGAATTTGGAAACCAATGCAAAATGAATTCATATTTATAATGCAGAAATATACACTCACCTCTCATTTACAAGAATATAATTAAAAAGCAGATGCTGCCAGCCTCCAGTTTAACAATTTGTGATTTATCAACTATATTTCAAAACTTACATCAGAATTCTCAACATGAGGCTGTAATTTTTCCTGAGATTCCCAGCTTATTTTATATTCTATTTTACCAAAAACTTCAAAAGAATACATTTTAAACATACATTTTAAACATACATTTTAGACATGCATAGTTACAACACCAATGACTAACTCACTCCAGAAGACAATATGTACTCTAAATTGGGGGATACGCCCCCCCACACTCCCCAATTTGGGGGACTGTGCCTGCCACACCCCCTAACTATATATACTAGCTCCAGGATTGCACTACAGTGGGGAAAAGGGTATATACCTTTTACTTGCCTTACAGTACTCTACACAGTGCCAAATATACTAAGTTCAGGTCATTGAAATGAGATTCAGTGAAATGAGTTTTCAGTAATCTGAGTTTTCAGCAATGTGGTCGGGGTGAAATGAAATTCAGTGAAATGAGATTCAATGAAACAAAGTAGACCCATTTTCCACTTGCTGTACTATAATACTCATAATTTGCTCTTGTGCTATTTTTTACCTCTCCTTTTACATTCTTTATTCTTCTCATTATACTAATAGCCTCCTTACTATTTTACCCAAATATGCAGATAGCTCACCTTCTCCCTTGTAAATAATATATCAGCTGAAAAAATAATCTCTTAGTTTTTCTTGATTTGTTTATACATTTATTTTTCCATATCATAATACTTATGTACTGGGAAGACCACTTTTTATACTTCTTTTTAAGTTGAATCCACCACTTAAACCAGTTTTTATAGATGAATAAAAATAAAGCACCCAAGTTACACACTGGAAACTATACACAATAACTTTATTACAAAAATAAGAACAGAGAGGTGAGCGCTTTCACAACTTAACGTTGCTTCATCAGACAATGTTAATACAGTTAATATCTGGTAAAATACTTAGGCAATTAGTATGACATCAAGGCCTTAAAACAGTATTCTCCAATAAATACTAATAAAAGACAATACCTCAACTAAATACATGACTGAAGCAGTCTTTAAAAACACTCTCCAATTCTTTTTCAAGTCCATAGACCATATGCACATGTTATGTGCATCTATTATAAAAGACATGAATTTAAAATATATACAAATGTATATATAGATAAAAAATGCAAAAAATACAAAAAAAAAAACGTTTTAGACTTTTAGTTTTTATAGATGTCCTTAGGATATGTGGTGGTTAACATGAACATTATAACTGCACAAGACGTTATTTGTGATTCAAGGGAAAGATGTAAAAAGAAATGCAGGAAGTGATAGAATTTGGCAACTTATCTGTGTGGAACAAAAGGTTATATGGTCCTTCCATATCTGTAATACTTCCTACTCTCCAATTTCATCCCATAATTTCTCACGGATTCCTTTTATTCACCTTCCTATTTTAATACACTCTCTTTTCTTCCTTCACCTCCATCCATATTGCTAAATGGTCAGAACGAACCATCACAACTGTATCACCATCTGCTACTCACAAGCCTTTTGGTAATGCAAAATAATCAGTTTCAGATCCAAGTGGCCCTTTATCTATATGTCCATTGGCTTTTGTTCCACACAGATACATTGCCAAATTGTATCACTTCCTGCATTTCTTTTTACATCTTTCCCTTGAATCACAAATAAAGTCTTGTGCAGTTATAATGTTCATGTTAACCACCACATATCCTAATATTTGATGAAAGAGACTCACTCTTTCCTTGCTAGTTATATATGCATATAATGCTACAATTCTGTAAGCTTGTTCTGTACTTTTCATATCCTTAATATTTAACATTCCCACCCTTACCAATGTTACAGCTAGTACTGTCACTGTTTTTACATAACGCAGCCACTCCAGAACGTTTGCTTCCAAAGTTCCAAATTATATTTATACCCCACAATTTTCTTTCGTAGTCTTTCTTCATTTGTTTATATTGTATTCATTATATTAATTGAATAACATCCACATCACATTTAGCGCACTATACCAGTATCTCTATCCTTCATACAGTGTTAATAATACTTACTGAAAGTGCACTAAAATTGTTGCTTTCCTTCTCTTTAAGTTTAATGAATATTTTTAGATTTTTGTTTTCTTATTTTTATTCTTTCCCCATTGAATATTGTTTCATGGGTTTATGTACAAATAATCCCTGATCGTTAGAATCAGATTTTTCTTTTTCTTTTTTAAGAAAAGAATCAAATTTTTCATTGGCAAGTACTTCAAAAAATGTTACTGCCAATCCCTCGCCTCCTTTTTCATCTCCGTATTTTTCTTCTTCTGCAGTTTCTTCTTCACATGGTTCAGCCTCTCTCTAAGCCTCTTGTTGTCCTTCCTTGCACATGTTTTCATTTCCCCTTCATTTTTTATTATTTAGCATTTGCTTTTGACAACCCATCCAAAAGTGGCACTTTTACACACAACCTGCGGTCATCCACACACCTTCTTGCTTTATATCCTTTCTCCCCGCACTGTTCACATTGTATTATGTCACGATCATTAATTAAATGAGAAAAGTCCCATCAAAAGAAACATGATTTAGGCTGGCCAGCGTACCTTAATGTCCCTCTATAACCAGCCACAAAAATAACTCTTGGCAAGTGTTTCACTATTTAATTTCACATTTCAAAAAACAGCTTCCAACCTCCACCCTCCATTCCATAAATTTCTCTTCTCTAACATTATCATTGCGATCAGCAGTTTCAGAAACCTTGCATGCATTTTTAACATCCTCTTCTACCAATTCATTAGTTCTAAACTATAAAATGATATTTTTAACAGTTAAGTTACTACCAGAAAACAAGCAATTGTTCCATGGATAAGTGTCCTTTTATTTGTTACACAGTTCACAAAATTTCATCATCAGTCACTCAGTTTCAAATGTTAAGTCACAAAAAATCTCTCTCCTTATATGTATACAAAAAACAAATGTTTTGAGTTTTAAAACCCAGAACAGTTCCCAAATTCTCCCATACATAATATATATTACATCATTTTTGTTCTTATTCTCATAGTTGGTCTTCTTTCCTTTTTAAAAACAGTTTTACTTATAGTTTGCTACTGGTCTTATTCTTACTTACTGCCACCACGGCATGTGTTACTCCATTCTCTGCTCTCACAAAACCAGACCCTTCTCAGTTTGTTGTCGGTTTCCTCTTTTACATTCTGCCACTGCTGTAAATGTTTTAACTGGTGCACTTCCTGCGGCCACATCACTTAGTTCCTTTTCCATATTACCATCCTCAGCACTTCTTAAAAAGTTGTCTGACATCTCACCCCATGAAACAGCAGAACTGGCACCTGATCATCATGTTTGATATTTTCAATAGACCATCATCTGTAAGCCTTTATGATAGCAGTTCTGTTATCTAAATCACTCCAACATGGTCACATGCTTCATTTTCCACTCAGCTAAATGCTTCTCATTTGTATTATCCACCACACAGGCATCTGTAGCTGCATTCTGATACTCCATATCAAACACAAATTTCTCCAAATTCTCGTTTTCCTCCTCTGAACTTTCCATAGCTTTTCTCTCCTCCTCTTCTATGCTGCTGTCTCCCTTAGGCCTCTTCCTTGCTGCTTTAGGAGCCCTATGATGCCATCTAGCAGTCCCAAAGAGTAGGGGTGCTTTGTTAACATTTACATCTATTCTATATCTTATAAAAACATTTAAATAAGTAATTTACACATTCATTTTTTAACATTCATAATTAAAATTATTTATAAGTTATCAATGCAAAATTACAAGTTATAAGCACAAAAGAACCCAACTAAAGAGCTCTACTTTTTCATTATTTTTTCTTGTACATTTACCTTCTAACTGCCCGCCCTTTCTTTTGCAACCATTTTTTTATTTCAGCTAATCTATCATCCTCTTCCATTTTCTTCTTATATAACAAATTCTCACATATTTTTTCACTCAGCACCCATATTGTCATAAGCAGTACTTTATGCCATTTATTAATATCACATTTTTTATTTTTATTATACTTCCCATATAATATTATATTCATGTTCATACATTTAAACTCTTACCATCTATAGTAATTTTTAAATTTTTGACAGAATTCTTTATTCTTTTTACAATCCAAAAAAAAAAAAAAAAAAACAATTGGGGTAATTCAGTAAACCCTACACAGAGCCATTCTCCATGTAGGAATAGTGTAGCAGCCCAAACACGGAATATGGCTGCAGACCAATCCAAGAAAAAGGGCTGGGGGCTTGCACAAGTGTATGGACACTGTGCAAACACGGAGGTGTCTGTGGAATGCAAATCACCTAATTTTCTGGTGAAAACCATGCAAATTAGGTGATTTTCTGTTTCAGGAAGAAGAAAGGCATCCTTGTAGGTGCAGTGTCAGCAGGAAAAGTGTAGCCAGTTAAAAAAACATGTACCAGACTATAAAATTTAAACAGTAGCTGTAACAGGCCAAATAAAAGCTTGTATATGTCATAGTAGCCATGCAAATGGCCAAAACTACTTGAAAAAGTAATGCAATATATGAAAAGTTTTACTTTTTTTTAATACATATGCCACGTTTAAGTGGCACGCAGTGATGTGCAAACATGTTATTTTGCAAAAAATAAAAAATTAAAAGTGTAAACTATGAAATATAAAGGTATGCAAAGTCATTGCATTATAATGGCCAGCATGCAGAGTCATACAATGGCTGGTTATACTGGTAGCTAAGGAGATAGGCCCTTGTGTAGTGCTGTATTCAGGGTAATATGCAATTAGGTGTATGTAAATGAGCCAGAGTTATTGAATAGCAAAAAGGGCCACCGTGTCCATAGGTACTAACCGTGGTATGGCTAGAACTGTGGTGGTGTAAAACAGATAGCTAACATTAAAAGGGGGTGTGTCATGGCATGTGTAAGCAGATAGGAGCTTAGCAGTGCCTGTTTGCACTCAGCTCAACACAGCTAAGCGGGGGGGGGGGTGTCTGGCTGCTAAGCTATGCTTCACACCATGGCGCGTGTTTTATCTGGTTAAAGAAAAGCTAAGTGTGCCCATGTACAGGGGAGGGTCTAAACTGCTGAGCAATGTTTATACTAGTGCCACAGGCTTGCATGGAGCATCACGGGGCTTAGCAGTGGAAAAAACTGGGAAAAAAAAATGGAAATAACCTGAGCAAGCCAATCAATTATAACAGACTGATAAGCCCTGTTCCACTGACACTGGCCCATTCAAACCCCTCAATGATATACCTAGCAGGTGGAATGTATCAAAGTCACCTAATCACACAGGCTGCATCTGCAGCACACCACTATAAAGTATGCATACATCTTTCAATCTGATTTTTCCCACATACTCTGCACCATTGGAGTACACACTTGGGAATTTTAACTGACAAAATGATAGGGGCTGCTGCTGCTCTGCTACATTTCTACATGCTTCAGGCTGAGGTCAGTGATGATGATGATAGGCTCAGACTGAGGAGGAGAAGAGTGTTCAGGCCCAGGGTAACCTTTCAGTGGCTACATGAGCTGGAGATAGTAGAGCACTACAGGGTGGGCAGGGACATACTACAGGAACTCACCAAGCTCTGCCGCCCTCACCTCTGACCCAGAGCCAACAGTGGGGAACCCATCCCAGTGGAAACAAAGGTATATGTAGCCTTAAGAATACTAGCTTCAGGTACTTTCCAAAGACCTACTGTGGACATCATGGGGGTCTCACAGGCATCCGCATCTAAGATACTTCACCAGTTCCTGGATATCATGCTAACACATGCCAGTAAGCATATTTATTTCCCCAGCAACTAACACATGCCTGTAAGGATATTTATTTCCCCAGCATCCCTGAGAAGAGGACTAGCAATATGCATCTCTTCCACCATGTAGCACACTACCCAGATGTACTGGGTGTCATAGACTGCACTCATGCGCACATCAGAGCACCACCCGGTGAGAAGGGTAGAGTCTACATCAAACGCAAGGGTTATCACTCCATCAGCTGCCAGGTCATGTGCAATGCCCAGGGCATTATCATCAATGTGTGTGCTGGCAGCACTGGCAGTTATGACTCCCAGATCTGGCATGCATCACAGCTGTACCAGGCAT
The DNA here is from genome assembly GCF_019279795.1 of Protopterus annectens. Lineage (NCBI taxonomy): Eukaryota > Metazoa > Chordata > Ceratodontiformes > Protopteridae > Protopterus > Protopterus annectens. The sequence continues at coordinate 657,595,945 of NC_056749.1, read as the reverse complement.
TTGCCAGGGGGGACATCCCATATGATCATCTAATGGAGGATGCTGGATACACACTGGAACCGTGAATGATGAAACCCATCAGAAGTGCACACACACCAACTGAAGAATGCTATAATGAGGCACATGCACAAACTTGGAACATTATAGAGTGTGCATTTGGGCTGCTCAAGTCACAGTTCTGCTGCTTTGATATATCTGGTGGAACCCTGCTGTACTCTCCAGCCGCATGTGCACACATGTTCATAGTATGTGCCATGCTACACAATATAATCCTGTGGAAACAGCTGTGGCAGAAACATCACAGGGAAGGGAGACACAGCCAACCACCATTGCCAAGGTCCCTACAGGCACAGGGGGAATCAAAGGAGGAACACCCTGAGCCTGTCCCTGTAGACAGACATAGGCATGCCTATTATACCCTGGCCTTGGCAAAGAGGCAACACATAGCACATACACTGAAAACCTAGGGACCCAGGGACTGACACCTCACTCTGACTCACATACACACAGTAAAAAGGATGCCAGCCACATCACACTGCCTGTACCTTACCATGTATGGGATGTGTACTGCATGCATCTGACAGAGTCAGCCCTGAAACACTGTCCTCTCAACTGCTCCAGGCACAAGGTAAGTCATTCTTCTTAACAACAAATGAATGGGGTAGTAGACTGTGGTAGCATATGTATGGTATTGCTGCATGTATGCAAGGGAATGGAGTGGGCTACCAGGATAGCAACAAACAACGGGCAGCTATGTAGGACAACAGGAACTCTCTGCCAAATACTGGCTGCCCCAGAATATGCAGCAGGCCCCTAGCCAGCAAAACCCACTGCACTATGTGAGGGACTTACAAACAGCAGCTTCATAGGACAGATGCATGGATGTCAATGTTGGAGTTCCATACATACCTCTCAACCTCTTAGAGCAAGAAATTTGTACAAAGTCATAAAGAAATGTGGGGCAAAGGCCCAAAAACAGGGGCAATTGTTAAATAGTTATCTTACAAACATAGAAAGTTGATAGAATAACATGTTTTGCAGTAGCATGAATTGTCTGAAGGGTAAGAAGTCTGAAACTCAAATGTCTGTCATTACTTTCTAACTTCAGTCTTTAATTATTTGCCAGTAATTTTCCAGGCAACCACAATTTTATGAAAAATAGACCAAAAATGTCAGGCAAACATCTGGACATTTGGCGAAAATCTGTACAATTGAGAGGTATGGTCCCGTACCCCTCACACACCTGAGTTCCCATAGAACTGCAGTAACAGTTATGTTTGTAAGGTAATAGCGGCAGATCACACATTCCCAGGGCTGTCCCAATCAACTTGCTAACATGTTCCATTTCCACAATATACAGGGGTCAATGTACTATGTATGTGTGTGGTTAATAGTGTCAGGAAGTAGAAAACACTGACTGGCTGTTGTGGCTCACTGAGCTAAGTACATTACTGTGGGTGACAGGGTCCATGGTTTGAGACTGGCTGTGCCTACTATTTTGCATGTCAGCTACACCTATGGTAGGAGTTCTACAGGCTATCCAAAAGTCAGTATTTGTTAGTGCAGGAAAGCTGGACAATGGAAGGACAGGGGCCCACAGATACGGACAGTACACTGCTCTGAGTAACCTAGACAGTGCCTAGTAGAACAACAGGTTGTGACAAGTCAGTCTAGTGCCAGGATACAAAGGCTGCCATGTAACTATGTCAGTACTGACAACAAGTCAATGGGCACCATCCATACCCCACAAATGTCAATGTTTCTCAGAATGTCCACACACATGCCTCATATATCTGTTCTGTTTGTCATAACAATGGATTTATCTGGCAAACTATTGGCAAACCAATAAAGATTGATGTGAAAACATCAATGACAGATGGTTGAAATGCAGACTTCATACCCATAAGAAAATGCCAGTTAATACAAAGCCAGTCTACCAACTGTCTACTTTTGGAAGAGCAATATTAAGATGCTGTGCCCATGTCTGGGCCTGTGTCTGTCTGTAATATATGTCCCTGTCAAGATGTCTGGCTGTAAGAGTTTGAGAGGTATGGCTAACATGTAACCTTAGAAGAGCAGTGCAACACAAACCGTATGAGGACCAGAGCAGATATATGGGGAACAATGCTGGCCAATCTGCTAAACAGGTACAGTCAGAGGTGTGCAGTCTATAACCCTGTGTGTGATGTTACAACTTCTACCCTAGTCACACCATCACTACAACTACATAAGAGCAGCAACTGTGGACAAAGCCTGCAACTAGAGCAGACAGGACAAAGGGCCACATATAAGGGGAAAGAGGAACCCCTGGCCAGACAAATGTAGAATGTGCAGACTAGAACACTTTGTGCAGTAGCATGGGTTTTCTGCAGTGTATGGAGTCAGTAGATAAATGTCTGTCAGTGGTTCCTCACATTAATCTATACTAATCTGCCCGTGACATACCAGGACATCACAGTGCTGTACAAAATCTACCTCACATATTATGCAAAACACTGCTCAGTCTGTACCCACCCTAGATATGACTCCATTAATAAGGATAGCACACAGCCAGGAGATCCCTCAGCCAGTATATCAGTGAGGTGCTGGACTGTTTACAGAGGTTCATCAGTCAATCGGCTGTAGCACAAAAAATCCTGGACTGGAGTACAGGTAGGTCTGGCCTGGAGTCCCACTCTTGCTACTGATGGTCATACTGGGCATGCTCCTACACTTAGCTATTTTCAATCCATATCTGAACCCACATCTGACTACAGAACTGTGATGTACATATATCCCTTCTGCATACAGACAGCTATGTACACCTTAACTGTCTATACCAACCCCCATCAGACATGTTTACCCCTATCTATCTGTATGTGGTACATATAAGATTTATCTGGCCCTGTTGAGTATGATATACATGCAGATATATAGAAATATATCAGTTATAGAGAGGCAGAAACAGGGGGAGAGAGAGAGAGAAAGAGAGAGACAGAGAGAGACCCTGAAAGGCATAGAGTGATGTACTGCAGCAACCACATGTACACCAATTTTAAGCAGTGGCATGTGCAAATACTATGGTGAGGCCCATTGTGTAATAGTAGGTAGGGAGAAGTTGCAATCTCACATCAGTCGCTGTGTGTGTGTGAGTGTGTGGGTTTCTGTATGTATTACATGTACAGCAGAATGCACACATCCAGCAGGCCTATGCCTGTGTAATGGCCACCCATATTTTGGCCCTGTGACTACTGTCCTCCACAACAGTGGTCTCCCTGTCAGCAGCTACTGAGGTCATCTACTCCAACAGCTCTAGCAGACACTCTCTACATGTGTAAGTTTTGTGGCGCATGTGATAAGTACATGATGCTATAGTGTAGACAGTTAGGTCATGGCTCAATTCCCAACAATGGCAACTGAATGTGTGTGTGTGTGTGTGTGTGTGTGTGTGTGTGTGTGTGTGTGTGTGTGTGTGTGTGTGTTATACCATTCTGAGGCCTGTTCCATCCTGTTGACTTCACCCATTGCATTACTTTACTGGGCCTGTTGATGTTATCCACCTTAAATGCACCATTTGACACTATGAGGCCATACCTCTCAACTGTATAGAGTTATGCAGAATGCCCAGATGTTTGCCTCACTTATTTGGTCTGCGTCTCATAACATTGTGGTTTCCTGGCAAGTCATTGAAAATTTAAGTCAGAAAATAATAGCAGATATTTGTGTTTTAGACTTCATACTCTTCACAAAAGTAATGCTAATGCAAAACCTGTCATTCTATCGGTTATCTAAGTTTGTAAGAGCAATATGTAAAAAGTGTCCCTATTTTTGGGCCTGTATCCCCCTATTACTGAAGGCTTTTTCCACATTTATTGCTATAAAAGGTTAAGAGGTATGCCCCAGGCATATAAGCTTTGTGACACAAGCAATAAGGACATAGCACTATAGTGTATACAACTAGATAGGTAGGGGTTCTAATCGAAATACTGGCAACTGTGTGAGTATATGTGTCTGTGTATGCATATCCCTTGTAGCAGCATGGCTGTCTTGCCTGTGTGTGTGCAATGGTTATACCATTTTGAGTGGCTATGCCACCCTGTTAACTCCACCATCACCAACTTATTCAGGGCCTACAGATGTCATCCACCTTAGTTGCAGAGTTAGACATCAAACACAATAGCACTGTGGTGCATGCAATACGTATGGCGGGCTGTAGTGTACATAAGTAGATAGGTGTTTTAATCTCAAAACTGGCAACTCTCTGCGCATGTGTGTTGGAATGCATGTCCCCTGCAGCAGTGTGTGTGTGACATGGTTATATAATTTTAAGGGCCTGTTAACCCCCCCCAGTGGCAATCCTTATAACACCTGTAAATGTCATCCACCTGTAAAGTAGTGGCAGACACTACAAAACTGTATAAGCTTTGTGGTTCATGCCCTATGTATATAGTGCTATTGTATGTAAAACTAGGCAGGTAGAGGTTCTACTATCAACAAGGGCAGTTCATAAGTGTGTGTGTGTGTGTGTGTGTGTGTGTGTGTGTGTGTGTGTGTGTGTGTGTGTGTGTGTGTGTGTATACATATGTATATCCTCTTGCAGCAGTGTGACTGTGTTAGGGCCACAAACATACCTCTCAATGCCTTAGAGAAAGACATCTGGATAAAGCTATAGAGAAAAGTGGGACAAAACCCAAATATTAGGGTCAATATTTAAATATTGCTGTGACAAACATAGGAAGAAGATAACATAGCAGGTTGTGCATTCACATGCATTTTCTACAGGGTATGAAGTCTGATAGAAAAATATCTGTCATTATTGTGTAACATCAGTCTTTAATGATTTCAAACTACTTTACCAGAAAACCGCAATGTTATGACAAACAGAACAAAAATATCTGGAAAACATCAGGGCATTCTGCAGAAATCTGTAGAGGTGAGGGGTATGGCCACCACCTGTCCAACCTACAGGTTGCAGTCTATGTTTAGCCAGGTGTGACCTGTGAGAACGACTCAAACAATACAGAGGTCCACAGAGTGTAGGACAACAAACATTTTCTAAAGTTAAAAAATAATACATACTAGTGAGCAAACACACAGCGAGGTTAAAATATTGAACTTTTATTCGGTAAGCGCTTTTGCAACGCAAGGTTGTTTCTTCAGACGATTAAAAAATCACATTAAGAACATATCCTTATATACCTAAAACAAATGCGCAAAAAAATCAAACTACAGAAGACAATTAAAAAGTCAATTTAAAATTAGCTGTGCAGACTTAAAAAACTTTGTTTCCTGTTCTACGAATCACAATGAATTATATAAAACTGTTGTCCTATTACAATAAATGCAAAAAGTCTAACATCCGATCAATAAGCAATACTGCCAATAGCATGATTGGTTAAATCCACCATAAGTAGCTGCATTGTGCATATGATTGGCTGATGATCAAAATGCACTTAGAAACGTGGTGCACTTGTCATCAAGCAAGATTTCATCCACATCTACACGATAGCACGAAACAACTTCACATCAACTATAGCCATATTGATACATTTCATGTTCATGAACAAATGTTTTAAAAATAACTCTCATAGTCTGATATCTACCTTGTGTATGAAAATGATATGCTGTGACATAAACAGCAAATACATTATGCAACTTTAAACAACTTTATATGCAAGTAAATCGCTAATGATAGCCCTTTTTAATAGACTATCTCCCTCATAGCTGTCTTATTTTAAATACTAAATTACCTTCATTTTAAAAACATTTATAAAATACTAAAAAACACCTTATAAATGTACCCAAATAATATGGCTTATTATAGAACAATGACAGCAAATGAGAACAGAGAATTTCAGACAAACATCAATGAAAGTTCTCTTCTGTAATTGGCTAAAACAATCTCTTTTCATCTGTTATTGGGTAACACAGCGTACTCTGCTCCCTATGAACTTTGAAGTATACATAGCCAAGACAAATGTTTGTCTATATGACAGCAAAATGGCTTGTCATGCTGATATTTGATCAATGTAAACCCATAGTAATCTTAGCCCAATGTATATTCATTGCATAAAGTGTAAATGTGAATAAATCGCTTTGAAAAACTTCATTATTAAAGTGTATTCTTGATGGCTAGCTCATTTTGAAAGCTAAAGTGACTCCTTTTAAAAAAACATTTAAAAACTTGTAAAATATAACCTTATCATACTTCTCAGGACAGTGACACCAAATAAAAATAAGGGATTGCTAACAAACACAGATGAGAAACCAATTCTAGAATGGTAACTTTTCATCCATTATTGGTTAATGCAATTCACTCTGCTCTCTAAGAACTTTCTAATGTACATAACTAAATCAGAAGTTCATCTTTAAAACTAAAGATCAACTTTTAAAAATATATAAGAGGTGGGTAGTTGATCAAATTAATATTTGAACCAAATACACCTATGCTAATCTTATAATAAATACATTCACTAGATTTATAATACATCAGATGCCTAAAAGTAATGATGTAACGCCAACTGCCAATTCGCAGCAATAACACAAACTTGCATGCAGTAAAATGCCTTCTTTATATTTCATTCAGAGAAGGATTCACAGTTATATGATTAGCTAAAGCTGAAATACTAAAGGTAAACATGCCACATATGTTCAAGATCTACCTATCAGAAAGCTATCATATCAGTTAAAACGACCCAGAGCTGATCTACTAAGTGAATTATCAGTGAAACCCTGAACAGTAACTACTGGCCGCATTACACCTTTTAGATGTCTTCTTGATAGCATCTCGGCAAACCATTCCAGTCTTTTTCAACATTGACAACTAATAAATGCACATATCTAAGATAGTATCGTAAAACCAGTAAAAACTGGTTTTGTCAATATTTGGCCAATCGCTGGACTATGCAAGCAATTGGTTAAAAAACTAAATCTTAAATTTCTGTTCATTACTAGAGGTGCTCCAATCAAATGTATCATTATGAAAAATCAACCTATCATAGCTTCCCCAATCCAAAGCATTAAAACATATACTCTTGCAAATATCCATCAAGACAGAACATCGCAACAATATCAAACCATACTTCAGGCATCCAACACAGCCGCAAACCAAGTCTCGCAGCCACAAACATTAAAATAATTCTCAGAGTGTCTGCATCACCAGCATAAAAGCATACAGAATATTCCATGTTAACAAAATTCCCAGCAACTTTTACATTAAGGGCAGCCACTCACACTGACACTGGCACAATGATGCTGGATGTAAGGCAGCAGCAATATCATGTGGCTACTAATGAGCTATATCTCTCTTTGGCAAGTGACCCTTTAACTTTCAGTAATGGGGAACTGTAATATAAATATCAACTCACCAGAGTTGCAACATTCTACATATTTAAAAGCTGATCACCATCACTGGAGATAAAAAACTAATACTGTGCACCTGCCAGTAACATTTGAGTATGCAAGCCAGTGCCAAATACCTTTTCAAAGGGAGATTATAAAATACGTATCTATATATAAAAATATCTCCTCAACACATGGACTTTAATAGGCAACTGTCTTAACTACCATATTCGTCCAAATACAAAAAATTCAAACTAAAAACTGACTCTCTGGTAGCAAATAAGAACAGTAGCAATGTCTCACACCTAGTAATCTAGCATGTGATTTATACTAATGTTCCAGCAATATGAACCTTATAAGCGAGAGCTTTAAAGATGCTAATCTATATTTCAATAGCATCTTAACAGATAACACACTAGGAAATAACAGCAATATTGACTAGAGCTGTCATTCTGCTAGGACATGAACTCCAAATAATAAACTGAACGTATTATTCGCTTCATCCTTCATATACAGCTAAGGCCATAACTTGAGCTGACACAATAATATATAAAGGAATATCCAACTTTTTAAAATAAGAATACCATCCTCCATAATACAGAATTGACAACCTAACAAAAAAATCATCAGAAATAAAATAATGTATAAAAACACTTTGAATGTAACAAAATATTGAATACAAAAGTAACAATAATTATTAATTCATTATCATGTTCATCATTAACAAGGCAGTTTTTCAAGTGCTTCTTTATTTTTACATTTATAGGGTGCATTAAAATGTTCTTATTCTTTTATATAACTGTCTATAGGGGACCTATCATTTAAACAGTCTTCTTGCTTTCAGTATAGGTTTCAAGGGGACATTGCCATTAAGGTCTTTGTCTCTTTTTTTGATTTCTCAAAGTCTTTTGGGTTTCTAATACCATGACGGGAATGGACCCCATTCCAAAGTCAAACTACGATTAAAGTTCATGAAATTAATATTGTTTCACTCTTTGACATTAGCCAAAAGTGCTCTTTGCAGCACCCGCAATGTGCCCAGTAATGATTCCTTCTGCAATTCTTATGGTGTTACATGAATTGGTAACATATCTAAATACGATTGGAAATTCTTTTTATAAGACCAGTTGCTCCTACTACTATTGGAATTGTCCGAGTATCTTTCTTTCACATGGCTCTCGTTTCTGCCTGCAGATCCAGGGATTTTATGACTTTGTGTCTCTATATAGGCAAAACACTGTAGTCACTGGGTGTGGCGATTTTAATGATCAGTGCTACTTTTGTCTTCTTTTCTTTGACCACTATATCCAGTTTTCTAGCATCTATCATTTGAATTGTTGATATTGGGTGACCCCCATGTGATATAAACTTCATCATTTTCTATGATTCTTTGTGGCTAATATTTCCAGTGTTTTTCAGCCACTTCAGTACCATAATGTTTGCACAGTCTCCAGTTTAACAGTCTCGCCACATTATTATGCCTTTCAGTATACAGTCCCTCTGCCATTAGTGCATCGCAAACAGCAACACGGTCTGTGACTGTTTCCAATTCAGTTTTACAAAGCCTACATATGTCTGTTTCTCCCACATGTTCAATGGACTTTGTAAACCAGCATGTACATAGCCCACTATCTTTGGCTGCCAATATTAACCTTTCATTTTTTGATGTGAATTCACCTCTCCTTAACCATTCCTGTGTTCATTCTTGAGCAACATGAGGCTCTTCCAGAAGTTTTCTATACTTGCAACTATATTTATGTTTTTTCCACATTTCTTACCTTCTCATCTCATCCTTCACCTTATATTCTTTCTTTTGTTTTTTAGCACATTCAGTTGCTGCCTGGTTTTTATCTACTTCTTGTATAATTTCCATTCCTGCTTGACGTCGATATGCTTCTGCTAAATTAAGCAGAGATGTCATCTTAGATTTATTCTCCTCATGTTTCAAAACTTTCACTACATTTGGATCCTGTAAGGCCAGCAGATGTGTGGAGTCCCATGATTGTAGATCTATACACGTAATCAATTTCAAGGAGGCCCATCCCTCCTTCGGAGTGGGGAGTATATAATCTTGGTATACGCTGATTTTTATTAATCATTTGGTAAGCATGAAGCATCCTTCTTGTTTTAATATGCAATCTATCCAACACTTTTTGGGGCCAGTCAATCACTCCAAAACTATAAGTTAGGACAGGAAGAGCAAATTGATTTATGGCTTGGATCTTGTTTCTAGATGTCAATGCTGTTTTCAGGATTAATTTAAGTCTTCTAAAGTACTCCTTACTGAGATTTATTCTCATTTGTTCATATTTTATTGCTGATCCTTCATCAATTCCCAAGTATTTATACACTCCCTTTTGCTCAAGTTCTTTTGTATCACATTCTTGTCCCAAACGTATGATTTCCTGGTGCTGCAGTTTTCCTTTTTTAAAGGTTGCTTTTGCACATTTATCAAGAACAAATGACATTCCAATATCATCTGAAAAAGTTTTGACAACCTGCAGCTGTGCTTTCAGTTCCTCATCTGATGAGCTATACAGTTTTAAAAAATTGACAAAGAAGATGAGAAGTCATTAGACTTTGCTGTTTTCTAGAAGCCAACTTGTAGCCATGGCCTAAGCTAAGTAAACAGTTTAATGGATTAATGGCAAGGCAGAATAGCAGTGGTGACCGAGAGTCACCCTGGAATATCCCCCTTTGAATTTTTATCCCTGGGATAATAATCGCTCCTTTATCATTGCTTAATTGCAAAGTGGTCTGCCACTGTTTCATGGTTATTGTAATGTAGTCAATCAGTGTAGGGTGTATCTTATACATTTTAAGCACTCTTTTATCCATGAATGTGGAATGCTATCAAATGCTTTTTTGTAGTCAATCCATGCCATACTTAGATTCTTCCCCTTCTTACTGTTCTCCACTATAACTTTGTTTAACAACAAATGATCCTTTGTTCCATATGACTTTATTTTATTGCCCTTTTGTTCTACTGCCATAATTGAGTTTTCTTCTAAATGACTATAAACTCTGTTGGTGTCAATTCCTGTGTATAGTTTGTACATCGTTGGAAGTCAAGTTATTGGTCTATAATTTTTAGGGTAGCTTGCAGGATTACTCTTAAGTAAGAGCATTGTTTTTCCTGTTGTTAACCAGCGTGGTGTGTATTCAGAGTGTGCATATAAATAGTTCTTACTCATGGCTAAGTCCTCATGCAAAGAAGTTAATACTTTAAGCCAAAAGTTAGGTACTGCGTCTGGGTCTGGGGTTTTCCATTTGGAGGCTTTTCTCAACTGTGTTTCAATCTCTCTGGCTGTTATTTCATCCCATTTCATATCCTGTATCTTTAAACTTCTTATTCTTTCTTTCACTTCTTCTAGCATCTTTGTTTTGTTCCACAGGATCTTCATAGATACTTCTCCAAAATGTATCTACTTCCTCTTTTTTCTGGCGGTCATTCAATTCCTTTTACCTTACTTCCCAATACTCTATAAAACGTTGTCTCCATCTGCAAGTAATTTGATGATCCACCTAGTCTCATGGGTCTCTGTAATGTTCCTTATACCACCCAAGTGTTAACTATTATATAGAACCTATATAACCATAAAGTTAAATGTATGATCTAATGTAGTGTTTCATATATGTTTGAACAATGCATTAGTGTGATCACTATTCTTAATACTATATAGGTGCTCCCTAATTCTGTCTCTCAGGTGTCCATTTGTTTTTCTACATAAAATTATCCACATAACATGCATTGTGCTAAACAAATATTAATACTATTGCAGTCTGCCTCTACTTTAAACTTGCACTCTTTCTTACTAACAGGATGCACAAAACTACCTGTACTATTTATACAATGACAGTATGAACATTTGCCACATGGGTGAGTTTTCATTTGTCTATTTTCATCACACTGAACTGGAATCATATTCCTATGACACAGACTTCTTTTAATGGATTTTTTATTCTTATATCTAACCAGTGGCTTATCTCCTACAACGTCTTTAATTCTATAATCACTAGCAAATATGTTCCAATGCTTCTATATAATGTTAATGTTGTCTATTATATTATTAATACAAAACATTCTTATCTTAACACTTCCAGTATCTTGAGTTCTTACATGGGATTCAACTTCACATTTTTCTGAGAACTAGGGTCTCGCTGTGGTTTTTCTTAAGGTGCATACTTATTTCACTGTTTTTGCCACATCCATTTTGTTATAACCCCTAACCATTAAATTATCACTTAATCTATCAATTTCTTTGTGATATTCCTTTATATTCAGATTTAACCTTGATATTCTCATGCCTTGGCCTTTATGTTAGGAAACATATGTTTGGGGTGCATGATCCTACCATGTAATAATTTATTGCGATAACATTGTTTCCTATGTATTCCTGTGTTGAGTCCCCCTCTTTTATTTCAATATATACATCCAGAAACTCAATAGCTTACAAAGATAATTTAATATCAAATTTAAGATATGTACTAGTATTTTGTAGATATCTATCAAAATCATTAAAGGTTTCTTCTGCCCATGTCCACATCAAAAATATGTCATCAACAAAACATCGATAGAAAGGAATAAACTTACTATACTTGGAATTCTCTAGTACATATTGCTTTTCCCAAATAGCCATTACCATGTTGGTGTAGCTATTCTGTGCCAATATCTATGCCATCTAATTGTAGATAATATCTTCCATTGAATACAAAAGCATTGTTGGTCAGAACTATGTTCATGTAAGTGGCTATTTTTTGAATGAACTTGTTGTCGTAACTACTGTGTTGTTGTAAACATCTAGTAATAGATTTATTTCCTTCTTCATTAGGGATTATAGTAAATAAAGACCTTACGCCCATGGTAATAAGATACATACTACTTATATCCTGTCTGTTACATTCAAACTGATATAAATCCTGTAAAAATTGTTTCGTATTCCTTAAAATATATTGATTGTTATTTAATATTAGACATAAATGCTTCTCTATATAAATTGAAAAAGGCTCAGTGTGCCAGCCTCCCTCATCTACTATAGGTCTTAGAGGTGTTTTTTTTTATCCTTATGTAATTTAGAGCTTATTTGGATAACTGGTACAGTAGGATGTTCTATTTTTAAATATTCAGCTAGATCTACAGGTATCTCCCTTAAGGGTACTAGCTCTTCTAATATCTGTTGTATATTCTTTTATATATTCTTTACGTACTGCTTTGTAATCAGCTTATATGTTGATCAACATAGCCATCATGGTTTGATCATAATAAATTGTATCCATGCCTACAGTGGGACCTTCTTTATTGGCAGGTTTGATAGCTATATCACTATTATTACATAATGAATTAAATTCTTTCTTTTCATTAAATGTAGAATGTTTATATATACTAATATTCTTATGTTTGCTATTATGTAAGTCATAAATTTCATTAGTGCATATTTTTAAAAAAGCATCAAATAGAGTATGTAACACTGGAGTCAGGGTACTAGTTTTTTTTTATACACAGTTATATTACTTTGTGAAGACCCAAAATTGATCTTAAACGTGAAAGCGCTTGTTTTGTCTTAAAATAAATTCATCTTCACTTATCGTGGTGGTTCCTGGCAGTATTTTCTACAGTCTATTTCTTCGTTTGGTGCACGGAACCTTTGGATGATCGGCTTCTTTTTTCTGCTGCTGGTATTCCTCTTGATTTACTTAGCCATTCCTCACACGATGGATGTGCCGAATATTGAGTTGGATTATAACCCAACAGGTGTTACGCGAACCGACAGTTGGAATTCTTTATTTTATCAAAAAGATAATCCACTTTTACGGCTAGACACTAGCCAAGAGACTCTGGACAATACTTCAACGAATAGTGAGAACTTACATGATTTTTTTGGACATTTAAGAACTCTAGAAAATGATATGTATCGACTGCATAGGTTTGTCTGGCAAAGAAGACATCTCCAGGCATGCCTGCATTTCAAGGTCATTCCCCGAGGTATGCGTGTTCTATGCATGCCAAGTTACGGGGACAGTCATCCTGACTTGCTTCGTAGGTGGCAACAGTTAAATATTGACTTTGGAAATCAATATATACAGCTTTTGTTGGAGTACTTTACACCTGTCGAGAAGGAACTATTGGCTAAGGTAGAGGAACAATATGATTTTTTAACTGCAAACTTTAAGACTGAGTTTTGTACTTCTAAAATACAATCCATGAACAGACAGTTAATGTTGTATAGTAATAAGCTAGAGCAAGTGAAAATTAAGAAACTCAAACGAGATTGTGAAGACTTTCAATCAGGGCGCATCTTTATATGGCCCAGAGCCAGTTTACAATCTAATGCTCATGTAACCCATTCTTCACTAACTACGAATACAGTTAATGAAGGTGCAGTCACCACTCTAATAGAACCATTAAGTAACAGACCGGCTCTTTCCACCCAGACGGATGACATTGTTCATCATGAGCCTGCTGCCTCTAACACACCCAGTTTGTCTTTACCGTGCAACCAACTTGGTCTGAACATATCAGAAAGTTCAGGCGCCAAACCTAAAACTTTCAGCAAAAATAACATTCTCAGTATACCCATGCCTTTAAACTTCCCACTCCCCTACAAGGATACGACACGCACACGCTCGGGAAGCAGGGGAAGAGGAAAAAGAAAACTTTCGGAAGAAACACCAGAGCGGAGAGGAAGAACGAAGAATTGAACTCTCTATTTTTTAACTTGACAAACAGATCGTTTTCATTAGAAGAACAATCATTAATAAATAGAGGGTTATCTTTTATACCCTCCTGCCATAGTGTATTATCTGACACTCTTATAAGTTTACGCTTGTTTGCAAGGAACTGATATTCGAACCCAGATAAAGACGGGCACATATGCGTGTGGTAGATGCTCCATATGTGCATTCATAAGCAAGGAACAGGACCTTAGGATCTTGGGTATTAAATTTAACTTTAGGGCAACTTTTTATGCAACTTGCAATACTCAAAATGTTATTTATTTAGCAAGATGTGATCAATGTGACAGTTATTACGTAGGCATGACTTCCCGAAGGCTTAGAGATCGGGCTTACAATCATGTCTACGATATTAGAAAGGGAAATACAACTAGTGCGTTGGCCATACATTGTAATGAGAATCCTGGGCACAAGTTTAGCTTTCAAGTACTACAAATTATTAATCAAAACAGGAGAGAGGGAGATCACATTGGTACTATTGAAATGTTTGAGCTCAAATGGATTTTAAGGTTAAAAGCACATATACCACCAGGGCTCAACACTGCCATTAATATACATCCTGTATTATTAGGGTCGTTCTAATACCTCACTGTACTTCAATGACCACATAATAGATTTTGTATCATGTATATATTTGTAGTATAGTTGAATCACAATAATATTTCTAGTTGGTAGCATAGCCGGACTTTTGGCTATATCCCAGCCAGATAAACATCTTAAAGGAAGTCTCCTTTAAATGAGTAATTATATCAGCCTGGTGAATTATTTCCCAACTAATATTACAAAGAGATATTGGAGTCAAGAATACACTATACTATCAGATGTAATAAAATATCTCTCATTCTTATTTTTTACTTATACATCTATATATATATATGGCCTAACTGTAACCTAGTGATCATCTGATGCTTGTTTCTGCTTAGGTGCTTCGTATTTACGTTATAACTCATTCAAGGCCAGTGATTTCAGATTTCAACATTAGTGTATATTAAAGCTTTAGCTTGCTTTAACTTAGTGGCGTTATATATTTTCTGACAACTCTAGCAAGCAGTCATATATGTTGAATACTGATCGAATACTTCCCTCAGATGCTTATATAGATTAATAAGGAATTACTTTTGTACATATTAATTATGTTTGTGACCAAAAAATCTGCACAAGATATTTTGCTCATATCGCGAAGTTGAAGTATCAGTTTTGGTACAGATTTTAACGGGGGTAAAAAATTTTTGATAAATTAAGCAACGATTGAAGTTAGATTTTATTTTTATTATGAATAAGCTACATGTATAACTAAAAATATGAAACATGGTAAACACTGAATAATTATGTGTAGTGCCATATACTATTTGTCTTAGCGATGCTTATGATTAAAATTAGCATGCTCTTTGACTTTCTCCATAAGTTCAAGTCCTATAAATAAAGCTGAATATATAAATTCAAAAGGACTTTGGCACACATATAGAATTTTTGGAGACCTTATCATGATCGCAATCCAGCATCATAATATTAATGGAGCCACTATATTAGAGTGTGACAGATTCACATTGATTTTGTTTTACACCCTTGAAATATAACATCTAACATCTCTATGACCTCTGTACATCTGGTTGGTGCATATTTTCTTTTTCTTCTGTGCATTGCGCAGAAGTACAGTAGAACATCACCCATGTTTCATTGGTCATAGAACATCTTTTACCATGAATGGTGCAAGACACATGATGAAGTATATATCATACAAATAATATTTGTTTTTGCCTCGGCATACTATGCGTTGCTTCTAACATAGACATAAATATTTGCAGTATATATTCTCTCAATAGATGGTAGGTACTTTTAATTTTCAAGCGCTATTACTATTATGTTTTTGAGGTAGTTACATATAGGAATAGTATTTAATGGCATTATCATCACTTAGTAAAAAGATCTATAGGTTGTTTTTAATAATTGTTTTATGATATTTTATGATTGTTGATAACCTTTATGACAAGTGTCACATTAAGATATGAATAAGATATGAAATACACAGCTTTTATATACTATAGCTACATTGGCGTTTTTATGTTATCTGTTCTTCATAGACCTAACCAGTTGTACGAAGAATAGTTATAGTAACAAATATGAATTATCTTATTCTGACCTATTTTTTGTCAGTAGGTTTAGTCTGTTTTATATATTTGGAGTAGCACTGGAATGTGGTGACCTACCTCTAAAATAAGTTCAGGATGCCATATTTAGATCAGTATGGATAATCAATGTCTTCTATGGTAAGCGCCATATCAAGAGGTGACTGACCTGTGGATATGCGGTACACCAAGCGCCATAATAATACTTGTGCTTTTAAACTTGTTTTGTTTTTATGAGCTTAATTATTTGTAAAAAGCAAAATCAAGATAACTACCAGTTGCTATGATTTATAATTGAAAACGGATTCAAGCAGCCTTGCACAGAATAACATAACGTGCACTATTTAGAAGCTGCAAGCTGCTTGTTAGCTCATGACAGATAACTTAGCTTGTTTTATCTGAAACAACACAATGTGCATTATCCAGAGTATGCAGCTATATAATTCAAATGTAATATGCTACATGAAATGGTTATGATTTAATGTAAAGATAGATATTAGCGGCTTTACAGATTATGAAGTTATGACATTGCATATTATACGTTTAGAACTGTTTTAGAATGGTGAAAAATGCCTTCTGTGTTTATAACTTAGTATTTAACTTGCTGTTTGAGATGATGTTGAAAATGGGTGTTTCTTCTCTTAACAATTATGTCTAATTAATTAATTGTATAATTTGATAATTGTTCATGATTGAAGTTGGTTTTACTATATAAAGTGAATTCATTTTTTGTGTAATTTGTAACCTGATGAAGCGCATATTAATGCGTGAAAGCGCTTGTTTTGTCTTAAAATAAATTCATCTTCACTTATCGTGGTGGTTCCTGGCAGTATTTTCTACAATCCATGCCTACAGTGGGACCTTCTTTATTGGCAGGTTTGATAGCTATATCACTATTATTACATAATGAATTAAATTCTTTCTTTTCATTAAATGTAGAATGTTTATATATACTAATATTCTTATGTTTGCTATTATGTAAGTCATAAATTTCATTAGTGCATATTTTTAAAAAAGCATCAAATAGAGTATGTAACACTGGAGTCAGGGTACTAGTTTTTTTTTATACACAGTTATATTACTTTGTGAAGACCCAAAATTGATCTTAAACATAACATTGCGTAAAATCTATTTTAAATCAAGTATGACATCAGCTATTTCTGATGGTTGAGATGGTATAAAGGATAATCATTTTTCTAAATTTGAAACTTCATCTGGTGTCAGTTGATATTTAGATATAGGTTCATAGGTGTGTACTAGGCTAATGGCCCTGGAGCCTTTACAAGCCTAACCCATACAAGTGCCCGACATTAACCACAGTACCTTTATCAAGTAGAGCCACTGGAGTGATTCCCAAGGTAAACTTTCTATTTCCCATCCACTCATCAAGATTTGTCTTAAAGAGGGCCAGTGAGGTGTTCTGCTTCACGTGTATGGGAAGTCTACTCCAGAGCATGGGCAGTCTCTGGGTTATGAATCTGCCCCTCTAATGTGTTCTATCAATTGTGGTAATGAGAGTGAGGTCTCTGGAGTGTGTGGTCCAGAGGGATTGGGATTTCTTTAGATGTAGCATTTCTAATAGAGCTGAGTCAGGCTTGCCTTTGTAAGTCAAGCAGAGATCTCCTCTTAGTAGATGATATGACACAGAGAATAGCTGGAGCTTTTCAGTCTGTCCATGTAGGACACGTGTTTAAGGCCTAAGATCCTCATTATGAGGTACTTTTGTGACCTTTCCAGCTGTTGCATGTGTCGAGTGAGGTACATGCCAAATGGGGCATTATACTCAATGACTGGCTTAATGAGGGAAGAGTAGAGAGAGATGATGACCTCTTTCTTCCTGGATGCAAAACCCTTGGTAATGAGATGTGCCACATAGAAGGACTTTCTGACCACAGTGGCAATGTGGTGCACGAAGGAGAGGTTGCTGTCAACCTGTGTCCCCAGATCTCTTATAATGCCTTCAGTGTTCAGTGGACTCACATTGATGCGGTAATTAGTTGGAACTGAGTTTTTCCCAAAGGGGATGACAACATCCTTTTTGGCATTAAGTTAAGGCCAAGGTTTTGACACCAGTAATTGGTCTCAGTGAGGCCTTTCTGTAGGATGTCTGCATCACTTTGGGAGTTAATAATGACTCCAAGTTTGCAGTTATCTGTGAACTTGGTCAGCCAGAGCTCCTCTGTGAAGGCCTGGACTTCTGAGAAGTAGATACCAAACAGGAGAGGACCCCCGACTGATCTCTGTGGGACTCCACTCATGACTGGTCTGGAGTCTGCCACTTTCACAGTGTTGGTTCTAACAGTGAGCCAATTTGCAACTCACTTAGTGATATAGGGGTTGATGCCTAGTTTGGTGAGTTTTTCAGTAATTTCTGAGTGGGGAATGGTATCAAAGGCCTTGTCCAGATTAAGGTAGGCTGTATGAACTGCCTAGTCCTCATCCACAGCTCCGGTGACTATTGTCAGGTCCATGGAAGCTGTATTCTTAGACTTGGACAATGCAGCTTTAACCTGTGCTGCAGTAATGCTGGGTGCCTGGCATTCCTCCAGTATTGTGATTCATCCTTTAGGGGGATGAGAGGGGTAAAGTTGGCACTGAATCTGTCGGCCAGTATGTTGGCAATATTTGTTGGCTCAGTATAGGAGATACTTTTGTGTAGTAACTCAGAGCAAACCTGGATACTGCCATAAAAATTCTTGATATAACTATAGAAAGCTTTGCGGTTGTTTTTAGTGTCTGCCACAATTCTGCCTTCATAGCTTGCTTTAGAGGTTTTGATGAGGGATCTTAAATTTTTGTGAGGCTAATAAGGGAGTTTTTCCAGTCTTGGGACTTCACCATTTTCTGCAACAGTTTCTTCCTTCTATTGTAGAGTTTACTAATGGCAGGGAACCACCAGATAGGCTTCCTTTTTTTGGAGGAGAACGTCTTGGTTCTGTCGGGTATGGCTAGTTCCATGCATTTATGTACATGTTTGTACAGTGCATTGGTGTATGATTTGGCAGTCATGCATCTATTTTCCATTGACATGGGTGCCGTG
The DNA here is from genome assembly GCF_019279795.1 of Protopterus annectens. NCBI lineage: Eukaryota > Metazoa > Chordata > Ceratodontiformes > Protopteridae > Protopterus > Protopterus annectens. The sequence continues at coordinate 657,576,727 of NC_056749.1, read as the reverse complement.
AAGTTAGCCACCTCTGTTTTTAGGATCCCAAAGTCAGTTTTGGAGAAGTTTTTCATGGTGGTTCCCTTTGCGGGGGGGGGAGGGGTGAGATGTGTATTTCCGTGGTGATTAGTTTGTGGTTGGATCTAACCAGGGAGGAATTGTCTACTGGTGTAGAGCAATGGTTGCCCATGTTAGTAATAACCAGGTCAAGGATATTGCTTCATCTAGTGGGGGTAAGAATGAGCTTGTCCAAGGCATTGGAATTAATGAATTCCATGAAGCATTGGGCCAGTGTATTGGTGCATGAGTAGTTTTCCCAGTTGATGGAGGGGTAGTTGAGGTCACCTAGTATGAGAGTGTTGGGTTGGACCCTAATAGTTTCCAGGGTGCTTAGGAATATGGAGTGAGAGTCTTATGACATGGTTGGGGACCTATAGCTGTCTAAGACCTGAATCACTATCTTACCCAATGTTAGTTGTACCTGAAGTATCTCAGATGCATTATGCTGGGCTACTAGTCTGGAGGTGTGCATATCCATTATGAATGTGGAGACACCACTGCCTTTGGAGCTTCAGTCCATATTCTGGGGTGAAAGGTGTGGAATTAATTATAGCCTGGTAGCACAAGGGCACTTTCTGCTGCTTTAAACCAGGTCTCTGTTACAGCACAATTGTTGATGTTCTCCATTTTGAGGAGTGCTTCGAGCAAGTGCATCTTGAGATTCAGACTTCTAGCATTGAGCAGCATTACCCTCAGATTGCATTTATTTATAGCTGTTACGGTGGTAATTTGGTCTTTGGAACATTGCCTAAAAAAGGTACTATAGGGGTGGCAAGAGTCTTAGCCAGTATCCAGAAACCCAGGGTTTAATATTCCATATTAATGATTTTCCTCCACTTTCCACATTCTCTTGATAGTCTGAGTGGGGCCATTGTCACTTGTGTACTTCCTCTTTTCTCCCCCTCGACTTCTTGAGTGACTCTGATATTTTGATTCCTTCTTGTTTATTGGTAAAGGTAGTTTAAAAAAAAAACTGTTCTTCTTGAACAGATGTAGTGGGCCTTAAATCTTTTGTTCTCACTACTTGTTCCTCCAATATAAGGGGAGATTTAGAAACTGTCTCTCTTATTTCATAAATCTCTGTTGTAACATCAGGAAGAAACTCTTCATTCACACGATCATGTCCATTAACTATCACTACATTCATCGCCTGTGTATTGTTTGTAAGTTTATTATGAGCTGATATGTTCTTAGTAGACATATTGCTATTCTTAGTCATCTCCATTCTTATTCTTTGCATCATAGGCCATGCAAACACATGGACATTCTTTAAATCACATAGTTCTTTAGCTTGTTTTTCACTTTTATTTGGAATTGCTTTTTCTCAAACAAAGTTACTGTATCCATTAATTCCATAATTCTGCTGTCAACAAGCTTATGTAGAAATTGATCATATAGGTTTTATTGACGAGTTGTTATACAGTCTACTAGCTTACTTTCTGCCTTGATGAAAAACTTTATCAGCAATTTCATATAATTGTTGCTAGCATCCAAATGTATTTGTTTCCATGATTTTAATAATTCAGGGTGACATTTGCCATAGCACGCAGTCCTCCAGGTACAACTTAGAACTCAAGGCAGGCCTCCAGTTGCTGTCTTTGTATCTGATATCTCTTATGTCTATATAATTCTCCTTCCAATTTGTGGATATCATTTTTAAATAAGTCAAAGTCTATACCTTCAGTAAGTTCAGCATCTGTCTGTCCCATGATGGTAAAGTATAGCAGAGGATTGTCTTCTGATCTCAGCATATCACTAAACTGTTTAGAGATTTTTCCATTTCATTCTACTTCTCTATTCATGTTACTGGCTTCCATAAAATCCGGGTGGATTTCCCTTCTGTTTGTGTTATAATCCAATTTCACTTGTGTAAATCCCTTGGCCATGCTTTCTGGCTGGTGTATAAAAATCACAAACATTAGAAACCAAACAATTACACCAGCAACTCGGATTAATGGCTCATTAGTCAGACCAAACAAAAACACTACTATTGTTAAAAAATAATAAATACTAGTGAGCCGACACACGGCCAGGTTAAAATATTGAACTTTTATTCGGTAAGCGCTTTCACAAAACAAGGTTGCTTCTACAGACCATTAAAAACTCACATTAAAAACATATCCTTATATACCTAAAACAAAAGGGTAAAGCATCCAATAAACGACAGAAAACAATTAAAAAGTCAATTTAAAATTAGCTGTGTACACTTAAACTTCATTTCCCGATCTACCAATCACAGTGAATTATATAAAATGTTTGTCCTATTAGAATAAATACAAAACGCCTAACATCCAATCAATAAATAATACTTTCAATAACATGATTGGTTAAATCCACCAGAGGTAAGTATATTGTGCATGATATGATTGGCTGATGATCAAAATGCATTTAGAAATGTGGTGCACTTGTCATCAAGCAAGATTTCATTCACACACACACACAATATCAAAAAACAACTTCTCATTAACTATTGCCATATTGATACATTTCATGTTCATGAACAAATGTTTTTAAAAATAAGTCTCATAGTCTGATATCTACCTTGTATATGAAAATGATATATGGTGACATAAACAGCAAATGCATTATGCAACTTTAAACAAATTTATACCTGAGTAAATCGCTAATGATAGCCCTCTTTACTAGACTATCTCTCTCATAGCTGTATTATTTTAAATACTACAGTGCCTTCATTTCAAAAACATTTGGAAAATACTAAAAAACAACTTATAAAATGTGACCAAATAATACGGCTTATTATAGAACAATGATATCAAATGAGAACAGAGAATTGTAAACACCAATGAAAGGTCTCTTCTGTAATTGGCTAAATGGATCTCTTTTTGGCTGCTACTGGGTAACAGCTCACTCTGCTCCCTATGAACTTTGAAGTATACATAGCCAAAGAAAATGTTCATCTATATGACAGCTAAATGGCTTGTCATGCTGATATTTGATCAAATTACCCCCATAGTAATCTTAAATAAATGTATATTCATTACACAAAGTATAAACAAGAATAATTCACTTTGAAAAACTTCATTATTAAAGTGTGTTCTTGATGGCTATCTAATTTTAAAAGCTAAAGCACCTCCTTTTCAAAAAACATTTAAAAACTTGTACGATATAACCTTATCGTATCTCTTAGGACAGTGACACCAAATAAAAACAAAGGATTTCTAACAAACACCGATGAGAATCCTATTCAGTGATTATCTAGCATGGTAAACTTTTCATCTATTATTGGTTAATGCAAATCACTCTGCTCTCTGGGAACGTTAAAATGTACATAACTAAACCAGCAGTTCATCTTTAAAACTAAAGATCAACTTTTAAAAATATATAACAGCTGGGTAGTTGATCAAGTTAATATTTAAAGCAAATACAGCTATGCTAATCTTACAATGAATGTATTCACTAGATTCATAATACATCAGATGCCTAAAAGTAATGTTGTAACACCAATTGTCAATTAGCAGTGAAAATACAAGCTTGCATCCAATAAAATGCCTTCTCTATATTTTATTCAGAGAACAATTTACAGATATATGATTAGTTAAAGCTGAAATACTAAACAATGTAAAGGTGCCGAGTATATTCAAGATCGACCTATGAGAAGGCTGTTATATCGGTTAAAATGGCCCAGAGCCGATCTACTAAGCGAATTATCAGTAAACCCCTGAACAGTAACTATTGGCTATATTACACCTTTTAGAGTTCTTCTTGATAGTATTTCGGCAAACCATTCCAGTCGATTTCAACACTGCCAAGCAATAAATGCACATATCTAAGATAATATCGTAAAACCAATAAAAACTGTTTTTGTCAATATTTAGCCAATTGCTGGACTATAAAAGTGATTGGTTAAAAAACACAATCTTAAATTTCTATTAATTACTAGAGGTGCTCCAATCAAATGTATCATTATGAAAAATCAGCCTATCATAGCCTCCCAACTCCAAAACATAAAAACATATACTCTTACAAATATCCGTCAAAACAGAAGATTGCAACAGTAGCAAACCATACTTCAAGCACCCAACATGACTGCAAACATCAACTCTCACAGCCACAAACATGAAGATAATTCTCAGTCACCAACATATAAGCATACAGAATATTCCATGCAAATTAAAATCACAGCAACTTCCACGTTAAGGCCAGCCACCCACACTGACACTGGTACAGTGATGCTGGATGTAAGGCAGCAGAATATCATGTGCCTACTAAAGAGCTATATCTCTCTTTGGCAAGCGACCCGTTAACTTTCAATAATGGGGAACTATAATATAAATATCAACTCACCAGAGCTGCAACATTCTACATATTTAAAAGCCGATCACCATCACTGGAGATAAAAAATGAATACTATGCACCTGCCAGTAACATTTGAACATGCAAGCCAGTGCCGAATACCTTTTCAAAGTGAGATTATAAAATATGTATCTATATACTGTATAAAAACCTCTCCTCAACATATGGACTTTAATAGGAAACCATCTTAGCTACCATATTTGTCCAACTACAAAAAAATTCAAACTAAAAGCTGACTCTCTAGTAGCAAATAAGAACAGTAGCAATGTCTCACACCTAGTAATCTAGCATGTGATTTATACTAATAGTCCAGGAATATGACCCTTATAAGAGGGGGCTTTAAAGAAGCTTATCTATATTTCAATAGCATCTTAACAGATAACCAATAGGGAATAACAGCAATACTGACTAGCGCTGTCATTCTGCTAGGACATGAACCCTAAACAAATTGAACGGATTATTCGCTTCATCCTTCATATACGGCTAAGGCCAGAACTTGAGCTGACACAATAATATATAAAGGAATATCAAACTTTTTAAAATAAGAATACCATCCTCCATAATAAAGAATAACAACCTAACAAAATAATCATTAGGAATAAAATAATGTATGACAACATTTTCAATGTAACAAAAAATTGAATACAAAAGTAACAATAATTATTAATTAATTCTCATATTCACCATTAACAAGGCAGTTTTTCAAGTGTTTCTTTATTTTTACACTTATAGGGTGCATTGAAATGTTCTTATTCTTTTATATAACTGTCTATAGGGGACCTATCATTTTAACAGTCTTCTTGCTTTGAGTATAGGCTTCAAGGGGACATTGCCATTAAGGCCTTTGTCTCCATCTGCATGTAATTTGATGATCCACCTAGTCTCATGGGTCTCCATAATGTTTCTTATATTCCCCCAAGCATTAACTATTATATAGAACTTCTATAACCATAAAGTTAAATTTATGATCTAATGTAGTTTTTCATGTATGTTTGAATAATACATTAGTGTGATTACTTATCTTAATACTATATAGGTGCTCCCTAATTCTGTCTCTCAGGAGTCTATTTGAAAATATCTGTCATTATTGTGTAACTTCATCTTTAATGATCTCACATAATTTCCCACAAAACCACAATGTTATGACAAACGGAACAAAAAAAAAAAAATTTGGGCTAGGCTTATAAATGCCTTAGGGCAGATAGCCTAGTATAAACCTATAAACCTATGAACCTATGAAAAATATGAGGCAAGCATCAGGACATTCTGCAGAAATCTGCACAGTTGAGAGATATGGCCACCACCTGTCCCACCCTGCAGGTTGCAGTCCATGTTTAGCCAGGTGTGACCTGTGACAATGACTCAAACACTATAGAAGTCCCCAGAGTGTAGGACAAACATTTCCTAAAGTTGTCTACTACTTGCATAAAGCAGTTATTTCACATCAGAAGCACCTTAATGTTATGAGAAATAACATAACCTATGATAATGTGACACAAAGAGGCTGTCATATTGGCAAACAAAGGGAAGTCCTGTCTGTTGCACTTGACATGTGTATGTTATGTCTTGCCATCTGTCATGATACTACAAGATGTGTCCCACATTCCACATATGATAAAGTGGCAGTCCTAATCTGGGTTGCCTATGTGTGTGCAATATGTACACATGTGTAGGCCCTGTGAGTATCTGCTGCCCCCAATGACCCACATGTATCTAGGCATGAATGCTAACTGCCACCAGCCACATATGTAGGTACTGCCTAAGGCTGTGGCAACTGTATGTAGTGTGCTAACATTCACCCACAAACTGATGTTAACACACTGCAATGGGGTCATACAGTGAGTATGGAATTTTGCCAAGGTCCTGGCCTCAAGATGAATGCAGAAAATAGTACCATCATGCCATATGGCAAGGACATGGCCCCACTATTTCCCACATCAATGGCAACACAAACTGTGTTGACAAATCTGGATACTCAAGTTGATAACACAGTTGCATTCAGCCATCAAGTAGTGGTAGTGGTCAGAAAAGCCTTGGATGTGGGTCATCACATAGGTAAAGGGACTGCATCCAGACAAAAGGTGGACATTATCTCTGTATAGTCCTCAGTCAGTACAACAATACATTATCATAAAGGCTGGTCTGGTATGTACCTAAGCAGACATCTGGAAGCAGCAACTGGAAAGGCGATGTTAACACCCACAAAAGTTATCCATGGCCTTCAATACCTATTCCATGCAGACAGCCTCGAATCAGTATTGCCCCACTTGGTATCAGACAGGTTGTCCACAGGTGGGCTGTGGCATCCATAGGTGGCAATGTCGTGTTCAGACCTTACAATAACTGCCCCATATATGTGAGTCTAACTCTGTGCTAATTACCAGCAGAACAGCCCTGAATCATGTATGTGACAGCAAAAAAAAAAAAAAAAAAACTGCTGGAGAGGCAGTATTGTCTCCCAGAGAATGCCTTGTCTCAGGAATGCACTTCCCATACATGTCAAACAGAGAACCATGCAGACCCTCATCAATTGCATCCGTGATGAGTGGATGAAAATCCAAACATCTGTCCCAGGGGTCCAACCTGTGACCATCAATGCCAGGGGCAAGGGCAACAAGTGTTGTTTGAGGATTCTGTTGGGGATAAAGTAATGACTAGGCTTGTAAGGGACCCAGGGCCAGTACTCTAGTAACCTTCTATGGACCTCTGAACCTGTGATCCTAAGGAACTCCCAGGTGACATGCATCAAGAGTAGCATGCTATGTCAAAGGGTATGCATGCAAGATTATGCTGTCGTCCCCCATTAACCCTCACACACTGTTCCACGCATATGCACCTAAGTAAACGTGCACATATACAGCCATACCTTGGTGAGGAAAAAGTCTCTGTGTTGCCACTATGCCATTGTGAGCTTCTGTAATGGCAGCAGGTCACCATGACTTAGACACACATACACCTGGAACAGAAACAGAATAAGGTCTGTCAGACAACAGTCAGTCAGCAGTACTAACAGCAATAAAGCATCATGGCTCAAAGGTACATATACTTTGATGTGTATGCATGACAATTGCCAGCAGACAGCACCTTACAGGTCATAACACTACTGCACTAGAAACTGCCATTAACTGTACTATATTCACCCTGTGCATCACACACATATTAGCATGTCCATGCATCGATGGTATGGATAACAGGGATGTGGCACAGGTATCATCACATGTACAGGGTGTGGTGTGGGGTTGCCAGAAGTCTAGGCTGTGCCATACAGTTGACATCATGTGTGTGTGTGTGTGTGTGTGTGTGTGTGTGTGTGTGTGTGTGTGTGTGTGTGTGTGTGTGTCTGGAAGGGCGCTGCTCAGCTGGGACATGGAGAGGAGCTATGTGTGCCTGCTGGTGACCTTCATGTGACAGTGTTGTGTGAGTGTGTGCATGCACACAGTCAAGCCATGTGCTAGCCCTACATGAGGGTATGTTGGACAGCTGTGGACGGTGCATGGCAGAATGTACAGTTCACCATCTCTGACCAAAAACACATGAACTGGTTCTGCCAGGAGTGGCACTGGCACCACCATGCCCAGGGCCAGATGTGGTACTACTTGCTGATGGTGACTGGTGTTTGCTGGGTCTGTGTCCCTCATGGGACCACCCAGGACTACATGTCCATGGCCTGCCATGTTGTGACATGGACAGCAGCAGCCTCCCTTCAGAAGTCCTGGTGGTACTGCCACTATGGGAATGTGACTGTGCATGGCCACATAGGCTCTCAGCTGATGTTGCTGCTGTCCTACATCCACTTGTCTGATGCCCTACTCCCACCACATGTTCCAGCACAGACATTGCATGGTTTAGGACTGACAGTGTCTCACCCCACCATCTATCCACTACATCAGCAAAATGGCATAAGGCATCACCTAGGCTGTGGATGGAGTCATGCATGTGAGGCAGTGTGGCATTGATGACCCTGAGCATCCATCTAGTGTACTGTTCACAACATGCCTGTGCCTCCATGATGGACCAACACATGCGTCAGGTGACACATGCTATGACACCTCTGATAGGTGCTGGATGGACAGCAGTCCTTCTTTGAGTACCCCTGTCAATCTACCTGTGTGGGACCTTGCCAGCTCTCTGGCTATGACTACTCTCTATAGTCACAAATGCCATAGTTGCCACATTCCTCTGTTTGATGCCACCACCCTCTGACTGCCTAATAACTGTGGTTGCTGGGGACTGGGTATGTGTGGGTATACTGACTGTGTGCAGGGACATTGGGGATGGAAGTGCGATGTCAACAAATGAGACGCATTCAGCCCCAACAACCCCACATGTGCCTCACAATGGCCACCATCATTATCATTAGAATCCGATGACACACTGACATCATGTTGTGATGGGGACACATTCCAACTCCGTGGTCACATGTGAGGGGTAGACAACATGAGTACATTAATTCCTGCACTATAATGTCTTCTGATCCCCCCACACACACATACATACAGGTGAGGTGCCACAAAGGCATTATACAGACTGCACCTTCTGACTGATGCCATGCACAATACACAATCAGACCACAACAGACCCACTCTGTACAGGCCCTCAACAACATGCAGTGCAGCTACGTCAATTTAATGTTGCTAGTACTATACATCTGTGAGATATGTGATAAGTCAAATTATGTGATGGACCCTCACCAAAAACACAGTGCACCCATTTAGACAATAGTAATGCACCCCTGTATAGCAGACTGGCTACACCTTTACAGAAATACATGCTAATATGTTACAGGTACTGAAAATATGCTACTGTGCTTACTGATGTGATGCACTGCAGTGGAACCCACCACAAGTGAACATGCACATATTGCAATATGGCTAAGTTTAACAGTAGTGTCCATGGCAATCTGGTAGCCCTTAACATGCCTAGGGTATAGATGAGCCATAACAAGACAGTTCCACACTCACCAGCTACAGGATGATGGAACCAGCCATACCAGAGGTACCTATGGATTTGTGGGGGAGAGGTCTTGTCAGCAGACACACATGTGGCATTGGTACGGGATAATATGTGCATTTATCAACATGTACAGTATAAACTGTGATACTACCCAAATTGCTGACATTCACAATATGTGTGCACATGTGTGCATTGCAAAGACCCACCCACAAATGCAGCCTGACCTGACATACACAGAGAATTCCACTATGAATGCTACAGTATTAATATGATGACCACTGGAGGCTTACCTGGACACTCCTCGGCTATGGAATCTATGCCACCCACCTCCATGACATATGCTGTGATCATTTCTTGTGAGCTAGTGGCTGAACCCAGGTTTGCTAGGAACTCCTCTGTGGCTGAGAGTGGGGGTTGTGTAGCATGCCCTCCCCTGGTGCCAGCACGGTCCCTAGCCACAGCTGTGGCCCTTTTACTATACATGATATATTATATCTGTAGCTCTGTGTTGGACTTGCTCATAGCTCCTGTCCTGGTGGCCCATGTCATTCATTATTTCTACAAGGTCTGCCCACAGTGCAGCATGTTCTTGCTGGTTATGGCAAGTCCTTGTCAACAGCACCCAGTAATGGAGTCTCAGGGCATCAATAATGGCAGTGGTCTCAGCTTCTGAGAAGATGGATTGCAACGTCTATACATTCCACCTGCCAGACATGAATAGGGAAACACATCACATGACCACATACATTGCTCACCACAATGTACACACCCTGCACATCCACAGTTGTCACCACTATCCACCGCTAACTCCCACATCATACCCCACCATCACCACAGTATGTATGTGGCTATCAGCAACATAATGACAATACATCATGCATTCCCCCTGATCTTGATGTTTCATAATACTTGCTGCATGTGCTATGAGGTGTTTAAATGCATTTACCTGTTGCATGTACTACTGCTTGTTCATAGCCTGTCTACATGGTATGCTGTGGTGTCAGCCTCCAACTGTTGTAGCAAGCACCTGGGCTGTAGGCCCACCCATCAGGTCTCCCTGGAATTCCTCCCTCAGATTCTGGACTATATGGCTGGACAATGTCCTACAGTTTCCCCTGCCAGTGTGGCTGATATGGGTGTCCTGGCACAGTGTAGCACCTGCCTCGTATACGGATGGACAACCATCTACAAACACCACCAAGGAACACACTGTGCAAGAGATGCAATGACAGTAGGAACCTGCATTCCATGCTTCCTTCCTGTCAAGGACGCATATCTGTCCCCAAACAGGTTGTTAACACAATCAGTACACCTCACACACCACTCACACCTACACAGCATACACACACACATATGCAGTCGCCCTCAACATACACATCCACAAACAGAGGAGACCTCCAAGGTAAAGCCACATATGAATGCCACAGCCATATACAGCACATACCACACATGGCCACACACCTGTGTCCCACAAAAATGCAGGGATCAGCGCATGTCAAACATGTTACACATAGCAGACTCCATTGTGAGAGGCAATGATGTGCCTCTCACCTGGCTGTATATGTGGATGGTCACAGTTAATTGTGTGTCAGGTGACAGACTCTGCCATATCGCATACACACTGCTGCCTCACCAACAGGTAGTGTCATGAATCTGTCATAGTCCATGTTGGTGTGCATGACCTCAGATGTACGTCCCTGGACTATATGCAGTGAGACATGAGTGAGCACACTAATTATGTGTCCTAGGCAGGTATGTCCCTAGCCTTATGCAGCATTCTGCTGTCACCCAGATGGATGCCACAATACATTCAGGACATGATTGACCTTAACATGTGATATTTCAGGGGGTTTCAGTATCTGTGAGCCTGGGATGCTATGGTCAACAGACCATAATGCTCTGCAACAGATGGCCTCCATCTGTCTCAACTGGCCTTTAGGCATCTGGCGATTGTTCTTGCCACCCCCATAGTGCCTTTATTAGGAGAAGTGTTGAGGTTATCACTACCAACATACAACTGTCAGCGCAGAACACATTGAATGCCATGCTGCTAAACCCTGAGTGCCTACACATGACTCTGCCCTCAATGCAGGCATTCTTAACCCTGGGAAATGCTGACATCTGTGCAGTCACACACACAAGGTTCAGAGCTGCAGGGAGCACCCCAGCCTTACCTGGTCTACCATTCTATCATACAGTCATACCCCAAGGTGTAGGTGGAAATGGCATGGGACATGTGACTGCAGTATATATGAGACACATACACACCTTCAAGCTGTACAGGCAGTGAGATGCACAGGGGACACTACAGGGGCAGTTCACCATTGCCAACATACCCATTCAAATCATAGCTAGCTACTGACCACTACATGTGAACCACATGTGACCAGGAAGCCCATTCTGCCTATATGGACCTCAACAACTGTATTATAATTTGGGTCTGTACCCTGAACCTGGGTCACTTGAATGACTCAAACATACATTGGAAGATGTAGCCATGCCAGCACACACATGGCCAGGGAGCCATCAACAGTGGAATTACAAACACCTTGGTGCAGCTAGGGGCTACGCCCACATGAGGTGAAGCTTTGTTGCAGTTGATATTACACAACACAGGTTACCACTGCAGCATCCCTACAGTGTCATCCTCCATGGCAAAGCAGACATCATGCGGTCATGTTTGCAGTCACCATCTCCCACAATACCCATCAAAACAGGGTCACACATACATACATCTCCAACATGGAATACAGCCTCCTTGGGAGGGTGGTATACACAGATTCACAGCCCCAAACTCCTCTGTAAAGACTGCTACCAATATCCATATACACACATGTGCTAGATGTGTATTTGTATAGATGCATGCAGTCAGGTGTACCCAACAGAACTGCATCATCCTCTGCAAGGATACATACACCTGTCTGGTGGACATCTGCAATACACAAGTGTCTAAAACAGGGATGACATACCACTATCTGAGACAAACTAGCGACAGGTGCTCATTTACAAGCAATGTCTCCTTAGTGTGAACAAGTGAATAAGATCACTCCTGGGAATCTTCACAGCAAACCCAGACCCCACATTATTGACATCCACTACAGACAATTATCTAGTGTTCTGCACATATGTCTGCAACATCACAGGAAGAACCTGCATCTGCTCACCTGTGGTGGTCAGGGATACCAGTTATACCAGTACTGTAGGTATAGCATCCTTTATGCCTGATAGAGTCAGTGTAGGCTTCACCCCCTGTACCCCCATCAGCGCATCAGGATGTCCACAGTACCTGCCCCCTTCTCCTATATGTAGGGAACAGGACACAACTGTCATGTGAAAGTCATGGTATACATCCACCATGGGAGCATATCACATGACAGGATGCATCCTACATGAACCCAAGCATAACCTTTCAACAACATAAGCCACTGTATACAAAGGAGGCCTGACTGCCGCCTTTGTCTCAGCTGTGTGAAGGACAACCACTTTACACTAAGGTGGTGCGTACACCAATCTGTCACATTATACACCCATCACCCTAACTCAGCTGTCTTACAAGGCTATATCACAGTTTATAGTGCCGCTCATTAACAAGGACATTGGCAACCTCCACACACTCCATCTTGCACAGTTAGGCTTTGTCAAGGAAGGGCTCATGTCTGTTACAATCTGTTGACCTCTTTGACACAGTCACCAAAGCCATGGACAGGGGGTGATAGTGTACACTGCCTACCTTGACCTAGAGAAAGTCTTTGACAGTATGACCCACCTGGCCATAATAGATATTTGCTCCTAAGTATGCATCACACCATATGTTGTCATTGGGCAGCAGACTGGTGCGCTGACATGACCCAAGTAAAACACACAGGGGAATCAACAAGTGGTTGACCAATAACTAGTGGCATAACCTGTTGTACTGTGTTTGGGCCTCTGTTATGTGTGATGTACATGTCTGTGGTGCTGGGCACAGCAATTGACGTATGGCCAACCATGTCTGCAGATGACTGCATGTTGTGTGGCTATCACTGGATTCCCTAGTGTTGTGGACATCTGCCTAGGAGAGACTCATGTAGATACATGACTGGTACCAGAAAAATTGCCTCAGGCCGCATACCAGGACATGCAGTGTCAACCCCTTTGGGGAGAGTGACATCCCCACATATTATCACAGTACTAACAACATCCTAGGCATGCAATCAGTCATGTGTGATCTGTGCACACAGGTCGATGGCAACATGACATTTTACTAGCATGTTGATTCTGTTCTATGGTAAACCTTCTACATGGCCTACCTCATACCTATGAGTGTGTCATCCAGGGACATGGAGTCCTAACATCCTTGTATTCCCCAAAATAAGGCCCATCATTGTGTAAAATACCCCATTCTTTATTCACCTCACACAGCACATGCAGCAGCTGGGGACATCACAGAGGTACCCCACAAGCGAGTACCAGGGTCTTAAACATCTATCATGCACAGATAGGCTATAAGCCCAACCCTGTACCTGGTTTCATACATACTCCTCAGAGGTGACCTCTGTCTGGCATGCAAGGCAATCACAGACTTTACATTGCTGGGACTGCTGCACTAGTGCAGCTCAAGCTCCACTCTATTAACACACACATGCCCTCAACCTGGTGGTGTGTGACATCAACTGGTCTTCTTGGTGGCTTAGATATGTGTCCCACACACTCATCCTGCAGTTGAATGGTCACCCTGTCCACATCAGGCAGGGGTAGCTATTTATACCTTTGCAGGCACAACCTGGATAACTGGATGGTTAATGGCACATCCACCCTTGGGAAGCCACCTGTGTCCTTATTGGACTGGGGCAACAGGTGCTGCCATGCACACACATGGGATAACATCTGGGCTAGACTTATTGGGGCTCAGGGCCCATAGCCTAGTAACCTCATATGTATAGCAGTTATGGCCTGTGTGTTGTGACAGACTGTGTTATGTGTCCACACCCATCACTGCCCTCAACTATGGTGTTTCCCCTATGGGCAACATTACAGTACCATGTCATACAGCCAACATCCGACAAATACGTGAGTGCTACTACAAGTGCATGTGGACATTCCATCAACATCTGTGCTACACAATAACTGAGATCAGTGCATATGTGGTGTAGGTATGCAGAATGTGTACATGTGCCTGATAGATGTGGACCCCATGCCAGACAAATGCAGATGTCTGGAAATAGGTTGAACAATATGTAATGGGTGTCCCCAGAGAGTGGGGAATGTATCTGTGACATGCCACACTAATATCTGGTACTGTATTTATTTCCTGACATTGTATGGTCAATATGTACACACTGTTGCTGAGACAGAGCCTGTGCCCCCCACTACTATTGCCTATATCCTACTGTCCTGCTGCAGGGGGCCACCAGGTAAGCTAGCCATGGCTGTCAGGCAATGAGATACAGGTGTGGAGTACACATTGAGCTAGCCAACAGGTGTCAGGAACAGTCAGGGACACCTGGACAATCTTTGAACTAACCCTGTATGACATTCACAGACCGAGAGGGGCTCATGACACTACATGATGTGATATGCCAGCTGAATCCATCAGTAGTTACTGTCACTATTGTACAACAGACAATCCAGTAGCATTTCTATGTGGGCTGATCATTGCTGGGGAGACTCAGGGGCCATAGCTGCAATCTATGTCACTGCAAACAGAGCCAAAAGGCAAGACTGTAGGTGCTGGACAGCAGACTAACAGCAACATGTCATTCCAAGATATGTTGTTGAGACCTACTGTTGAAAGTCCTATTTTCCATGACAGCATCCCCCCATCTGCATTACATTACATTACATGGTTAACTGCACAACATACCTGGTATAGTGCTGTACTCCTTTGTGAACAGAAAATCAGTAGGTATTTTTCTTCGGAAATCTCAGTCTGTCTTCATGAAGAAAGTCACAGACATTTTTACCATAGGCTTCAACTTGCCTTTTGTAGGTAATGCTCATGAACATATGATTGCCTGTGCACTAATCTGTGGCTCACACTTGCTAATAGCATGCAGAACAGCTGGGTTGCATTGCCAATAACCAATGGCATGGCAACACAGTACTATAATCAAGGCCTTCATGTAGGCCTTGGCCCTTTTGCTGGCCTGTGAGGTGGACATTATCAAGGTGTGGGAGCTACAGCATCACAGAGGGTAGGTAGAAAAACTGTTCACTGTTTGGATTAATGTGGTATATCCACAGTTTTCATGCTATGTTTGGCCATTGTTAGCAGACTTTCTGATTCTGTGGCAGGTTACTGTTTAATGATGTGTGTTGGGGTCAGTAAGGAGACAGACAGATGTGAATGTCATACCTCATTTTTATCTGAATGTGCATGCTGCTGCAGTTAATGCTGGTCTATCAGCTGTGTATGTTTCTACAGGGAGACTGTGACACATGTCCCTGTCACCTGAACATCCCCCCAACCCTTTATGTATGGGTATTGTATGGATGCCCTGTTCTAGGTGTTTCAGAGGTATGGTAGGTCTGTAGCAGGTAGCTGAACATACTGCTGCACATATAGCAGGCTGCTGCTGCTGCATTCTGGCCAGGAGTCATACTGGGGATTGTGAAGACAGTGGGGGACAGCAAGCTGCATATGTCAGTGAGGGAGCATTGTCAGCTCTTGTGTCACAGCATGGCCAGGGTGAAGGTACCCATAACAGTCCAGGTGACCATGTGCCTCTGCTACATATGTTAAGTAGTAGTACTATCCAGAGAGTGGTAGGTGAGATTTAGGACATGTATTCATATTTGTGACATGTGTCTCACCCTCCAGGCCTTTGACATGCTACTGTGGGTGACAGTGACTGTGGTAGCAGTAACCAGTTCTACTGGACATTGCAGGGCTCAGTTATTTCTATGTTGTGTTGACAAGCATGTAGTTGTCATGCAACAGACTGGACTGTGGGCCTGAATTGTGGGTGTCCAGATGTCAGACATGCATAGAATGTAATCGATAGAGCTACTGAGTCATTATTATGGAAGGTGTAGTTGCAAGACATATGTGTATGCATACAGTGTGTTACAAAGGACTGACATGAACATGTGTTTTTGGCTGGCTATGATGTATGACACTGATCTGTCTGTCATGTTTTTGTAAAATCCATCTGCACTGCCTTGCCAGTACTTCAGCACACATAATACCTTTGATGACAACCATGCCATAAGTAGGTGACACAACTGTGGACATTCTGCAACAGTCTTTGCAGATATCAGCTCTACCTGATATTGTAGGCCTCCTGTCAATCCATCAATATGTCTTTGGCTGTGTACCGGTTCCATGTCTGCATCACATGCCCAAGTATGCTGTCATTTATCACATTATTTCTAGAATTAGTATCACTAGTAATCAGTATATCTTTGTAAAAACACCAGTAATTCCTAGAGCTGAGTTGGCCTAGTGGTGTAATGCACTGGACAGTAGTTCAGAGGGTCCTGCATTCAATACTTGGCAGGGGTGTATTTTTTTCCTAATGTTACATCACTGTACTGCATGATATATTTACAAAAACACCAGTAAGTCCCCAGAGCTGAGTTGGTCTAGTGGCCTAATGCACTATGCTGTAGTTCTGAGGTTCCTGGGTTTGAGACTTGGCAGAGCTGGTTATTTTTTTGATATGTAGAACAGTGTCAGAATCCGATAAGGTGATTAAAGCAGTTTTAATCAGTTTTAAGTGGGTTTGTGTGCCATGCCTTGATGCTAAGCAGCTGTTAGTCCTGCTTAAACCCGCGCTATTTCCAAAAAAAAGAATAGAAAAAAGGGGTGATAGGAAAGTGGTGAAATTGGTGGCAAGCAGGGGGAAAAACACTATGAAAGGCAGGTAGGGATGTGCAGGATGAGTGTAGGAAAGTACCATAGCTCTCCATTTCTTGGGGAGAAACAGCTGTGCATGATGTGGACAATTTGGAATTTGGAGCCTCACAACCCACAGGGAGGGGTATGGGAGGGGTATGGGCAACATAACTTTGTTGATTAATTGATAGGATGATTGATGCGTACATGGAGGCAAAATGGACTGCTATGTATGGGATTAATTTTGGGACAGATGCCCATTTTTTTTTTTTTTAAGGTGAGAGTGTGATGTTGGGGAAGGGTTGCAGGTATGTTTGGGGAGGTAAGTTATGTGGGAGAGGTTGCTTTTGCAGACAGCCAAGACAGACAAGACAGTAGACAGGGGCAGTGTAGGACACATGAAGGGGGTAAACACCTTGGACAGGGAGGGTGGTTGGGAATCGGAGGACCAAGTGCCCCCAGATGACAATAGTGGGGCTGAAATCCCCACTCATGTTCAGTCACCACTGCCCCTTCAAGGCCCCCAAAGGTAGCTGTGCTGCGGGCTGGGTTCCGGGGCCAGCCTGCCCCTCGAAGTGAACCAGTCTACCCTTGATCTGGTGCAGTCTATCCTCCAAGTCACATTGGATGACTCTGCAAACCATACCTGAAACCTTAGCCTAGATGACAATCTCCTCTCCGCACCCATGCTGGGGGAGGGTGGACCCCGTCCTCTGAGGTGGTTCCACCCATGGGTGATGCAGGACCAGCAGAAGGAGCAGCAACAGGTTGGTTCCCAGATGTGCTGGGACCCGGTGCCACAGCCAGATGAGGTGGGATAGGCAGATCCACCAGAACCGACCTATCCAATCGTACTATGGTGTTAAGGTTTGACAAGGTGTATAGGTTAGTCATGAACAGAGCATTTAAACATTAGTTGTAACAGCATGCATGTGTCTTCCATTTAACCCAAAACAATAAAATAGCATAGCATACAGAACACAGGCATAATTGGTATAACAGTCAGTATTGCAGTCAGTATTACAGCATACCAGTAACAGTTACTGCAAAAGTTACTGCAAAAGGCCAACAACAGTGGAATTTCAACAAGGTATGCTAGTATGCAACCATTGTAATATATAACCAACAGTACAACACAAGGCCCAACATTAGTTTTTGAGAACAACATATGTGGAAAGGAAACCATACCTGTAGTATAAGAATAAATATTTGTGATGCAGATAAGGGGTGGGGGGAGAAAAAGACATTCCATTAGCAACTGTGTAGGCTATATTTTTCACAACAGTACTGCTCAATACACTGCCCTTGCTATACATCTACGTGTCCTATAGCTTCTGTAGCATGTACATACCTCTTAAGCTGTGATGTGATGGTATTGGCCAAGCTGTAAGAACTATAGGTACATAACTACAGGGGACTATTATATGTCAGGGGAACATATATGAATAATAAGGTGTAGCCTGCACTGATGTGTGAGTGTGCTACTGGCATACTTCAACTGGATTTATATCTGTGTCCAAGATTATTGGCAACAGTGATCACTAACCATGGCAGTGTGACACTTGAGAGGAATGTATCCGTACAGTGCAGGGAGTTTATACCTATCCTGCGGTCATTCATAGGCATCGGGTTAGACTATCAGCACACATTCACAGATGCACCAGGCATACAGCCATACCAACAGCAGAACATTTTAGTTGTCTTATTCAGTTGGAATAGTAGTGTACTTCATGTCATTTTATTTAATGGAGCCTTATCACCTGGATGAGCAATGCTGTTTACACACTAGTACATCTGGACACAGATATTAGTATACCCTTCATACAGCTACTACAGACAATTATCAATTTACCTGTAAGTCCTGTGTGGAGAATATCTGTTAACAATACGTGACTGTTTCTACAAATAGTCAGTACTGCTTGTCTGTTACTATAAATAAATCCTGCTACTGCTCCCTGGATTCAAACCCTTGTCTGTGTATGGAAAAAATAACAACATATGTATTGCTTATCACACTGAGCTACTGGGCCACTGCTGTGTGTTAGTCGACTGATATGTGCCTACAGCTCTTCTGGTGACAAAGTCTGACCTGCTAATAAAGGTAGAGTGTCACAGAAGACTGCAATGACAGCTGAACATAGATGCATGAGATTCAGGCATGACAGAGATAGTAGGCGAACTGTGTATTAATACTTGGAATGCAGGTGTACAACCCCTAGTGGATGGGAATATCTATGACCTGTACAGACCATATCAGGGTGCTGGGATGCCTACCTGACCCATATACATTTTCAGATGATATATTTGCAGTTTAAAGCTACTACCGTCTCATACTTGCCTGCATCAGGGTACCTACATTTAGGAATGCATACAGCTGAAATGCAAAAGTTAACATGAGACAATCCTGAGGGAAACACACTATAATACCTTACACATTATTATTCAAGGTTCATATGTTAGGGCAGAACATATATCAAATTGCATTCTATCTTGTAGTACAGCCCCACATCTACACTTCAGCATAACAGTTCTTTAACAGCCAAGCTTCATTCACTTCATGGTGTTATACCCATATTTGCTTTGTAGCACCTGTAAAATTGGATTTCTTCAACAACATACCAGAATACACACAACAATTGGCAGAATAAAGCTTGATTTTTATTTTACATTTGTTAACCGGGGGTGTCTGACTGAGCTGAAAAGGCCCTTTTTCAGCAGAGGCCCGGGGAGAAAAGCTCCACAAAGAAAAAATACAGATACATTTAATTATTTAGACATGATCAGTATACACACAAATTACAAGAGACATGTTTTTACAGTGGTATGTGGCACATCAACAGTTACAGTGGAGAGAACAAACAAAAAAAATATTAATTTAAAAATAAAGGTAATTAATAGATTTGTGGTATACAGCTGAAATGTGGAACATAGGTAGAATACATACATAGTACACAGGTACAATACATACATTGTAGATTAGCCAGTGTTTGTGAGTAAGAATGGAAACTATTATCAAATACTCTACATTTAGTATGTATACCTTATCTGCTTTCACTAGCCTGGGGAGCAATCACGGCACAGCTTTGCTTGAGATGTTGCCTGATGAGGTCTTTAAAGGAGGCTTTGGATGATGAGTTTTGAATGCTAGTGGGAACAGAGTTCCAATTTTTAGCCACTGAACTACTATATAGCGCATCTCCAAAGCTATTGCAGCTGTTGGTGACTTCTAGTAGTAGTTTGCTTGATGATCTAAGAGGCCTTTTGGCTGAGTGATGTTGTACTAGGTTTTTGAGGGCAGGACACTTATTGGGAAGGTAATAGATTGAATAGCAGAGGCAGAGTTGATTGTAGGTTAGGAGGTTGGGCAGTTCAAGCCAGTGGAGCTGTCTCAAAGCAGTACAGTGATGAGTTCTGTATGAACAATTTGCAGCAAAGTGGGCAATTCTGTTATAGCAGGCTTCCATTTTGCTTAGTTCAGTTTTGTTGAAATTAGTCAGAATGGGAGATGCATAGAGAAGGATGGATAGAAGTTGGGAGCGAGCAATGGCTGATCTTGTGTTGTTGTTAAGAAATGGTTTGATACGGTAGAGTGATCCCAGGTTGGCATGCACTTTTTTAATAGTTAAGTTGAGATGACTATCAAATTTTAGGTGGGAGTCTATGGTTATTCCCAATAGCTTAGCCTGCACCACTGGAGTGATTGGAGTAGCATTTGTGGAGTAGATAGTGAATTGACTGTTATCAGTGTTTTTGTTAGAACTGGTTATAATCATAAGCTGAGTTTTCTTTGAAATGAGGATAAGTTGGGCTTTGGTAAGATAGTTTTCAATGTCAGAGAATGCTAGTTAAGTTGTTTGCAGGAGGGTGGGAATGTTTGGTGCAGCACAGATTAAGGTAGTGTCATCTGCATACTGAATGATAGATGCATGCTGTGTGGAGGTATGGCGGTGATTTGTGAAGACTGTGAATATTAGTGGTCCTAAGATAGAACCCTGTGGGACTCCTATAGTTATGGGCAGCTGAGGAGAGAGAGAATTTTCCCATTTCACAGCTTGGTACCTGTCAGTTAAGTAGCTTTGGAACCAGGTAAATGTGGAATTTGATAGTTGATATTGGTTTAATTTGTTTAGCAGGATTTGGTGTGAGACTGTGTCAAATGTTTTGGACATATCCAAAAAAAGAGTTGACACCTGTAGGCCTTCATTTTTGAGACGGTTTACTGTGCCTGTGAAGCAGAGGAGGGCTGTAGTGGTACTATGGGCAGGTCTGAAACCATGCTGAGTAGGTGACAGAATGTTGCTGTCTAGGAGATAGTTTAGCATCTGGGTATGGATGCATTTTTCCTAGGATTTTGGCTGGGGGGAGAGTAAAGCAATGGGTCTGTAGTTATTAAGTTCAGTGGAGGTCCCGCCTTTATGTATGGATGTAACATAGGATATTTTCCAGAGTTTTTGCACATAGTTTTCAACAATTGATCTGTTTATGAGAGTGGAGAGTGGGATAGCAATAGCATCTGCTGTGAGTTTCAAGAAATAACTGGGGGGTAGTTCAGCTGCTGTTGATGAGGTTTTTAGTTTGGAGAGCATGCTTTTGATTGAAGTGGTGGAAACTGTTTTGAGGGTAAAGCTTGTATTAGTGTTATTTGTGTTGGGGGGGGATAGTGCGGAAGGAACTGTCCTGTGATACTAAGGATAGAATTGATTTCACAAAGTGGGAGTTGAACTGTGTTCCGATGGGAACTTTAGTGACAGGGGTGGTGGTTGGTTTGGGGGTAGCCTTTTGGGTGGATTTTAGTAGCTGGTTTACATTTTTCCAAAATTTTTGGGGGTTGTGTTGGTATTTAGTTTGTAATGTTGTGTAGTAGGATTTTTTTGGTCCAGCCTAATGCATTTTTCTGCACTGTTGCATAGTTCTTGGTACTTAGTTAGGCTTTGTGTTTCTTTGTTATAGTATAGTTATAGTAAAGCCAGGCAGTGTCTCTGGACTTGAGGATTTGTTTGGTTTCTTTACTGAGCCAGGGGTTTAAAGAGGTTCTAACCTTGATTTTGTGCAATGTCTAGATGTTGTAGAAATGTTTTGTTGAAATATGCTACAGCCTGTTCAAGTGGGAGGGTTTTTAGGGGGGAGGGAGTGTTGAGAACCTACGGAGATAATTTTTTTGTGTTTCTAGTGGATATATAGTTAGTGGTTTTGCATATGCTTGTTCTACTATGTATAAAGTATATTATGTTGTGGTCACTTAAGGTGTCTGGGAGACTGCCTGTGTGAGGGTACAATGTGGGGTTGTTAGTTAGGACCCAGTCAAGGATGGATTTCCTTTTAGATTTTTTATCACATCTAGTTGGAATTTGGACTAGCTGCTGGTAGCCACGGAGATTTGTTAGATTACTTGGTGGTTCTGATATACAGGTGAACCAATCTAGGTTGAAGTCCACCAGAATAAGGGTTTCTTGTGAGTATGTGGAAGAACACCAGGATAAGAAGTCTTCAAGGCTAGCAGGTGTTTTACCAGGTGGAATATAGATCACAATTGTGGTGATGACCTTTTTAGGGTGAAGCTGAAGTTGTGAGATAAGTATGCCCCAATTTTGGGGGAAGGGGTAGGAGTTTGGTAATTGACGTACAGTTAAGTTGGACTTGTACAGTAAGGTAGTTCCACCCCCTTTACAATGTGATATGTCTTGTCTAATGATATTGTAGCCAGTAGGGAGAACTTCTGAGTTAGCTAGGTTTTTATTTAGCCAGGTTTTTGTTAAAGCAACTATGTCTGGAGAGTAGTGTGCTATTGTGGCTTGGAGTTCAGGTATTTTATTTTTGATACTTCTAATATTAATATTTAGCATTAAAAGGTGGTTGGTTTTGCTGCTGTTGTTGATTTGCCAGGGATGAAGATAGTGAGGGTGTTTATGTTCTGACATTTGTGTTGGAGCAGTTTGTGTTGGACAGGATGGATTTGGGCCTGGGTTGGGGTGGATATCCCCACTTATGGTGAGCCTGGGGTTAAAATATTGATACAGATGTTGGAATTGGTGAGGAGTGTGAGAAAGTATTTTGCTTTTTTGGAGTAGGAATGAGAGCATATGTGTTTAGTTCTGAATTGATCTGTTATGTAGTTTTTGAACAATTGTGGGCAGATATTATTATGATGTGTGGTGTCTGCATATGAGAGTGAATAATGTAGTGTTGTGCTACTAGGTTTAGGTATATTGCTAGAGTGATAACTTGTGGTGTTGTAAAGAATTATGAGAAGACAGACTAGACTTAGTTGTGTGATAGTCATAGTCATGGTTATAAAGTTTAAGTTGGTTCTAGGTGGGGGGTCTGAATAGGAATTATAGGGTTGCACTATATGTGGATGGGGAAGTAGTATGGGTGATGTAAAAAATGCCTAGTGGGAATGAGAGTGATTGGGAGTATTTTGTGTAGAGCTAGTTGGTGTGGTATAATGTGATATGACTTGAGGAGCTGTGATTGGTGGAGGTGATGTGAGGGTGAGCTGTGGGTGTGGCTTTGATTACTGTAAATGTAGAGGAAGTGGGGGTGGAAGGAAATAGGGGGCAGGGTAGGGGAGTGGAGATAGCCCAAGCATTAGCGAGGGCGAATGGATCGCGGCAGAGCCCACCAAGACAAGAGAAAAAAGTATTACTTTACAAATCTGAACACTTTAAACAAATTCCTGAGGTCTAATGGCTTACCAGCAAACAGAATGTAATTTCTGAAGAGCACTTGTGTCCTGGTGGGAGACTAGAAATTTAAAGATGGCTTCATGCTCAGCAGGATTCTAATATAGACTTAGTATTGGGGAGGGAGATAGCACAAGGGGTGTAAACCAGGTGGAATGCAAAGAAACCATAGAGGCAATCAGTGGAAATCAGTGAAGGCCTCAGAGGGGGTAAGTAATAATTCAAACTACCTGTAAAGTGATGGAGAGAAGAGACAGCAAAGTTTATTAAGGTTGGGAGTGTGTCTTCACATTGACTTGCTGATTAGTAATGAGTTTGTGCACAGATTAGAGTAGGGAGATACATTAGCAATGAAGGGGAATGTATAGAGATGCAAATAAACAGGTGGGCCTCCAAGTGATACAAACTAAGGCAGAAAGCACTGAGAGGGCTGTTTCATGGTTAATTTAGTCACAGCAATCTGTATTAAATGTATACTGTCTATTGGAGAGTTAGGATTACTGTACTAACTGGGTGGGAGGACACAAGGCTACAACAGTCAAGTTTTATAAGCACGCTGAGAACTACTAAGAAATACTGCTAATGTAATAGCTTCACTCTCATAAAACATACAAGCAGAATGCCTGGGTGGACTGACCCTGCTCTTGTGGCTTAAAGTGTATATCCTTGTTTAGTTTTGCAGTACTGATTCCTTCTTATACTCTATGGGTGGAGTGGTAGCCGCAGACTGCAGATTTGCTTGAGTGTGCTCTGAAGAGAGAGAGAGAAAAAAAAGTGTGGATGAAGCTAGTAGTAGAAGGAGACAAAGATAGGTCAAAGGAAGTAATGAGGAGACAAGAGGGTGTAAAAGATACAAATCATCCGAGGATAGTGTGGATAAAGCAGGATAATAGATGCTACTGCTACAGTTTGAGAGTGCTTCAACAGTTACCATGTCACAGTGCCATAACTTTGTTTGGAAACAGGTTAATAAATCTTGCACAACACATTTATCAGCCAATTATCCTGTGCATACAAGAAAAAGGAAAATGAACACTGAACAGCACAGCTGAAGCAGTAGCAGAGACAACTGTAGTGCTAAATCAATAAACACTGTTTCTAACGCCAAGACTAGGTCAATTAGATGTACATTACAGTCATAACAGCAGTTTTAGTTCATCATAGTAGCATAGAGACAACATAGCTGTAGTGGTAGTGTCAGTAAAAACACAATTCCTGAATGACAGAATCAACCAGTTAAATAAACAAATAAGCAGATCAGTAGTCAGGAACAGAAAAATGAATACTAATTGTATAGATCCAAATAAATCAAAAAGTAAGTATTACTTTACAAATCTGAACACTTTAAACAAATTCCTGAGGTCTAATAGCTTACCAGCAAGCAGAATGTAATTTCTGAAGAGCACTTGTGTCCTGGTGGGAGACTAGAAATTTAAAGATGGCTTCATGCTCAGCAGGATTCTAATATAGACTTAGTACTGGGGAGGGAGATAGCACAAGGGGTGTAAACCAGGTGGAATGCAAAGAAACCATAGAGGCAATCAGTGGAAATCAGTGAAGGCCTCAGAGGGGGTAAGTAATAATTCAAACTACCTGTAAATTGAAGGAGAGAAGAGACAGCAAAGTTTATTAAGGTTGGGAGTGTGTCTTCACATTGACTTGCTGATTAGTAACGAGTTTGTGCACGGATTAGAGTAGGGAGATACATTAGCAATGAAGGGGAATGTATAGAGATGCAAATAAACAGGTGGGCCTCCAAGTGTTACAAACTAAGGCAGAAAGCACTGAGAGGGCTGCTTGATGGTTAATTTAGTCATGGGGATCTGAATTAAATGTATACTGTCTATTGGACAGTTAGGATTACTGTACTAGCTGGGGGGCACAAGGCTACAACAGTCAATTTTTATTAGCACTCTGAGAACTACTAAGAAATACTGCTAATGTAATAGCTTCACTCTCGTAAAACATACAAACAGAATGCCTGGGTGGGCTGACCCTGCTCTTGAGGCTCAAAATGTATATCCTTGTTTAGTTTGCAGTACTGATTTCTTCTTATACTGTATGGGTGGAGTGGTAGTCGCAGACTGCTGATTTGCTTGACTGTGCTCCTGCTCTTGAGGCTCAAAATGTATATCCTTGTTTAGTTTGCAGTACTAATTCCTTCTTATACTGTATGGGTGGAGTGGTAGCCTTAGACTGCAGATTTGCTTGAGTGTGCTCAGCAAGCAGAATGTAATTGCTGAAGAGCACTTGTGTCCTGGTGGGAGACTAGAAATTTTTCTAGATATTGAGAGTGACACAACATAGTCATTGATATACATTTGACCATCTTTATTGTTCTCCACTCTAAATAATGCATGCATTGAAGGTGTGCTGTTATTACACAATCTATGCAATACCAACTTTAGTTCCTTCACAGTTCCTGCTGCAGTTGTACTGAATTTCCTGTAGATCATGAATGAATGTCATTTATTCCTTTCACATTTACAATGTCAGTGTACTTTATTACTAGATCATTAGTATTAATATCGTATACACATGTCATTCCTACAAATAACGTTATTGCAGTACACTCAGAACTGGATATACCTACTGGAAGTTACTACTTATTTATATGACTATATATTGCAAGATATATCTGTACTCACCACACTCTTGGTGCATCCTCGCTACGTGCCCTGCATGGGCCTCCAAGTTGCAAGCTCTCCTTGTAGCTGTGGGAAGGGAAACACACCATTATGCATACCTGTCTATTAGATATTCATGCTAGAATTTGGTATAGCAATGGTTCCTATACTTACAAACTTCTGGGGTATTGCGGTCCTGAGTGTCTTGGATCCACTGGGCCAAAAGCTCCCCCTTCCTCCACTTCAGGTCATCATAATGATAATGCACCTGCTCACAGTATGGGGGAATCCAGTAGGATTGGTGAGGTCATGTGGCAGACAGTCCCAGGCCTCAGACTAGTATTTGTAGCCCTAGTACTGGCCCTGCAGTAGTCTGTCACCATGGTCTTTGACAAGGAGCCCAACTATGGCCCTGCTCAAAAACATTCCTCAGCGTTGTGCCTGGAAGCAAGCTTCATCTCTGACTCTAGCCATAGCTCCTGTATTGATTAAAATCCAACAGGTTCTGGCAGTATTCTCACTGTGCTGCTTATATAAAGCTATTTTCTCACCCTTTGCTGGCATTGGACCATTTTTAAAAATGCTAAGCAAAGCTTAGCACAGTGCAAACCCACTAAGCTTAGTTGAACAGTGCTTAAACTGGCAATGCTTAGCAATGCTTAGCAGTGCCCAAACCAGCTAAGCAGAGCTCCGCATTGCTAAGTACTGCTGAAACAGGTCATGTTTGAGCATTTCTTGGCTTGTCTTAGCAGAGCTTAGCTACGGGCAAACCAGCGTTTTTAAAAAATAAAAAATAAATTATTCAAAGTATTTGTTCATTAATGATAACTTATTATTATGTGTATCTTATTTTACTTCATATCTCCTAAAAATATGCATTTCACTATGTTATCTGATAGCATGACTTTAATGTATTGGACACTTGTGTGTAAATGGGAGCTTTTATACTCGGGTCTCCACTGAAAATGGGCTTCTGGTCAAGCTGGACTAACCCAGTTAACAAATATGAATGTATACATAAAAAAATGTACAACACTTCCCTATCACACATGAAAAGCTGACTGGCCAGTATTCAAACCGTGCACCTACTGCATACAAGGCTGTCACTCAAACCATTCAGCTACTGAGGATATGGTGATCTCAGCTATACTGTTCTATATAGAACTCAGTTATGTTTAATCACTGCTGAGCACTGTGCAGCACCATGCCAACCTGCTCAGCTATGCTTAAACTTGACCTTTCATATGAAAATGAAAAGCATCCAGTTTCTATTTTTAGATGTCTGGCATGTGTTTATTACTAAGTGTCATGCCATGCCATGCAGTGCACACACACACACACACACACACACACACACACACACACACACACACACACACACACACAAAAAGGACACTACTTTTTCACATTTAATTTCACTGCCATAAGGCACTCTGGCAGTACAGGGGGTGTATTATGGACACTGTAACACCCCCCCCTATATCTACATTTTAGAAATGGCTGAAGACACACTACATTTAATATTTTAGTGCCATACGGCACTTTTGACAGTGCAGGGGGTGTGTTACGGACACTTAACACACCCCTTACATATCAAAATAAAAAACAATAACACCCACCAGGGCAGAATCAGAAAAGAAAACTGAACACCACAAAGTCCAGCCGCCAATCCAACAAGATGACTCACAGCGAAATAAACAGCAGTTTATTGAAGTAGGCAAAATAAATACAGAACTGTAAGACTAAGCATAAAAAGATGCTTTCGCCAAACACATAGGTATCATCAGAGTCTTAATATACAACAATGTGCACCACTTTTAAATACCCTACCTCACATTACTATAGGTTGAAGCAAACCCCTCCCACCCTAAATACTTTTATTCATTATTAAATAAAAAACTTGTCTATGACAAATATAACTTGATTTGAAAATAACTTAATTTAAAAACTCATCAATACCTCAAATTTTATTACAGTTTACAAACACTACAACAGTAACTTTCAACCTCTAAAACCTGTTGAATTCATAAGTTCATAATCACACATTAATATTTTAATTAATCGAAATAATTTTTTAATAAAAAAAATGTATTTAATAAAAATAAAAATGTGTAAAAAATTTTTTATATATATAAATATGCAAAAAAATAATAATAATAAATAGTAAATAATAAATAATAATATTGGTAGTAATTCTCAATAGATCAGATTTTTCAATTAAGTTGTAACCAATAACTATAACAACTGGGATCTTAGCCTTAAAATTGGCTTAATGGAGATGTAGTCGTTGAGCCCTGGCGGTCTACAGGCATCTAACCTAATCTGCCACTCACCTAATCTGACACCCCTTACATATATATTTTAATACTGGCTGGGACACAAATTTAATATTTTAGTGCCGTATGGCACTTTGACAGTGCAAAGGGTGTGTTATGTACACTGTAACACACCCCCTACATATATATTTTAATACTGGCCAGGACACTCTTCAAATTTTATACTTTAGTGCCGTACAGCACTTTGACAGAGCAGAGGGTGTGTTACACATCTCCGAGCACTGTACCACACCCCCAACACTTATTCAGTAACCATGTACATGGCTCCCCCTCAGTAGCACTCCTTCATTAATATGCAGGGCACGCTGCTGAGAGGGAGCTGCAGACATGGTCAAGCTACACTCTGTGTAGGGCTTGCACTATTCCTACATGGAGTTTATTAAATCCGGGGGAACGTTTTCTTATTTCTTCTTCAATACAGTCAACACATTTCTTGCTTTCATTACCTTTTATTTCATATTCTATTTCACCTGTAACTTTTTTAATAAAGTTCTCCACAAAATATCCTCTGCTTCATAAATATGTTCAAATCTTTTTTGTGCTCTTTTATTGCCTTTTTTAATCTTACTTTCATTCTAAAATTTTATTATACATTTATTTTGCTTTCCATCAACTTCACTTACTTTTAACTTCCATAATGTCATTTTTTATCATTCTAATTTATCTCCATCCTGTCCATTTTTTCTTTTCTTTTCCCTATTTTTCTTCCCATACATTTTTATATTTTAGTATCATTTCTTTTTGTCTTTCTTTTACCTTTCTCATTACTCAAAATAAATGCATAGATGCTAAGTGCACTAGTGGATTTATTTTTTATTCAAACATTACTAAAACACCTCCTGGGCAATCCCTTGGATTCACAGGCACATAAAAACATATAATAAATGCAATATAATAAAAATTATTTCAGTTTAATAAAACCATAAAAATCAACAAAATATACAGTAAGAGAAAATCAACAAATGTGCAGTTAAGTGCTTTCATCCTTAACATCAGACTTTATCAGAACTGCTCAGTTTATTAACTTGAATACATTTATACACACCTCAGTTGTCACAAGTATTGAAAACCAAGTTTCTTAAGCAATTAATGAACAACAAATTGAAAATCTATCTTGAAACCATCCATAACATATCAGCAAATATTGTGTAAGCTTTCAACTAAGAAACAAAATGACTTTTGTAGTTTAAAACTGGTAAAACAGAAACATGTTCATTCATATTATGAAAAGTGTGTGTGTTTAACCTAAGTTGGCACATTAGTCCCAACCACTCCTTCCATGGTCCAGCTCTTTCAAAATTATCTATCTTTTCCAATGTATAAAATACAGATTTTTAAAGTTGTTACAGAATACAAAATGTTTAAACCAAATGTTTAATTCATTACCCCCAAGTAATGCCTCCAGGTGCATTTGCAGTTAACTCCTACTGATGCCTCTAGGTGTCAAATATTGCTTGTTCATATTTGCATCAATAATTACAAAACCATGCTATGTACAAGGTTTTAAAAGATTCAATATTAAAGCTTACACAATGGCAAGCTCAACTGCATTAATAGTTGACATTTGTGTAGTGCAGGTAAGGAGACATTAACTGCTGTTTTTATGATATTAATTTATATAGATATAATTTTTACATTTTTCTAAGTATCTCAATAGCCAAGTACCACAAACAGAACTTCTTAGCATTATATGAAAGCTCTCAGCTAGATGAATAAAATGTTGCTGACAGTATGTGTGTAACTTGAATGGTTGCTGAGATATTGTAAATTGTTCACAAAATATTCCAAACATAATAGTTCCTTTGTTTACTGTGACTTATACAATTCAGTTCAAGACCTAGAACCTAAAGAATACTACCACTATAAATATAGTTTGTGCTTTTTTCCCTTTATACTTCTTTCATAACCCCTATAGTTCCAGAGATATGAACATTTGTTTGAAATGTGAGGACATAATTTGATTCTGTCAAAAGGTTTAGGCTCTGACCATTGGAAGTTACATTGGAGTAAATGAGTTAAATTACCTTTTTTGATGTCATTCCAGTGTTCGTATAATTGTTTTCTGAAAGATTGCTCAGTCTTCCCTACATAAAATGTATCACAAGAAACATATTGACTTAGATAAACAACTTTGGTGTTACAATAAATTCTTCTGGGACACCCAATACTCTTGTAAAAAATTTTAGCAAATGTACAGTGTGCATCTAAAATGTAGTAGCATTGTTTACATCTGCTGCATCAGTTCATTTTAAATTCTTCGTGACCTCTTTCATGAGGCATACTTTCTAAAATTTGCTTAATATTATCACTTCTCTTGAAAACAGTCTTTGGTTCAACTCCTATACAGCTTAAATATCTTCAGAAAAACACTTAATCCAATTAATTTTAACAATGTTGCTAATGACATGAGCCTCATTAGTATAAATGCAAATAAATGCTTTCTTAGAAAAATCATTATGTATTGTCTTTTTAAGTAAATTGCTTAACAGACCTGATTGGATATTTCTTATACTTGTGACAATTGAGGTATGCATAAATTTATTCAAATTAATGAACTGAGCAGTTGTGATAAAGTCTGATGTTGAGGATGAGAGTGCTTAACTGCACATTTGTTGATTTTCACATACTGTATATTTATTGATTTTCATGGTTTTATTAAACTGGAATTATTTTTTATTATACTACATTCATGATGCATTGTTAAGTGCCTGTGAATCCAGGGAATTGTCCAGGAGGTGTTTGAGTCACTTTTGTGTTTGTTTGACCTCTGGTTTGTGGTTATTTTTGTAATTCAAACCACTTTCTTTTTTTCTTATTATAAGTTATCCCTATTCTCACTGGGTTCAGCCTTGAGCCCCACATAAAGTTAAAAAAGTTTTTAATAACAATTTGCGTGTGAAACATGTATATGAAACATATATATATTCCTCCAAATATGCTATGTTTTTATAATGCATAAATATTCAGCATGTATGTATTTTTTCTGAAAAGATAAGTGAAAACTTCTCCATCAAACTAACATTTTTTTTTCATTATCTCTATTCAGTGACTTATTACACTTTAATGCTGGCCAAGTGTCACACCCAAGATCTTTACTTCCTTTCTTGTGAAATATATTCCATTTATTTATTTTTTTATCTTTCTATAAATCCCCTTATACTTTATTTTATTTAACCTCAGGCCAGCTTTCTAACAGCTTTTTAACCTTTCTTTAAATCTCACTTATCCATCCTTTGTTTTTGTTATTAGAAGTAAATCATATGTATATGCCATATACTCTTTTCTGAAGATACCACTTCCAACTTTTATCTCTGTTACAATATTCACTACTTCAAGTATAATTGGCTTAGGCTTTGGTTTCCATTTTCTAGTAGTTTCTTTTTTGGAAGCCAAGATAATTTAACTTAACAAGGGCTTAGTATATCTAGAAAGTCAAATCCTGTCTCCCAGCTAAAAAAAAATAACTTCCTTAGTTAAACCCTTTGCTCACCCTGTATGTTTGACAGACAACTATATGGGAATGTTTAAAGTCTACCAATTCTTTACACTCCTAGAACTTATGTTCCATGTTATCTCTTTCTTTTCCATCACATCTCCAACATTTACCATCTACCTGAGGAAAAATTCTTTGGAGTTTGCTTGGATTATAAAAAACCTGTGCAAACATGTCCAATCAAAAATCCTAAATCTTCTAGATTTTGCTGCATATTTGGGAGCCATGCATATGCCCTCCTATTGATTCATTGTGAATTGCTTATCCAGTCTCTCTTTCTAATCATTTCTAATGTCCTCTGATTGATTCCTATAGTTATTGTGTAATATTTTCTGTACCCCACTAATTATCCCTCTTTTAACAGAAGCTTCTATTCTAGATTCAACTAAAAACTCTACCAGAGCAGGCCTTTCATTTAGGACTCCCCTATCCCATTCTCTTTGCCCCTACTCTGATATCAGTCCCTGATAGGGAAGGCAGTCTGTAGTCTGCAGTCCAAATGTCTTCTTGACCTCTTCCCATTCTATTACCTTTCCCTCTCTAGTTATTTGTTCCCAATACATTGTTTTTTTTGGCCAATTTTCTCCAGTACATTTCTGCTCCCTCTTGCCTATTCTGTGTATCCCAAACTGCATAGGGAAACAATCCCTACTGACAGAATCTACTTTTGCCATTTTCACATTGGTCTAGTGGTTAGAATACTTCCTGATACTTTATGAATATTGTATTCTGTGTGGCTGTTGTTATCCTCCTAAATGATATGCATTCAAAATCTCATTCTCTCCTTATTTCTTGAATTTCTCACTGCTTCACTATTATCCCCTTTCCAGTTTGAATTTTAGCTTTCTGCTTGTGTTATGTATATGAACCTTAACTATGCAGCTCTAAAACATCCTTTCAAATTATGTAATCCTAAACCATCTTGTTCTGTTAGAAGGATCAATTTATCTCACTTGACTGTTGCTCTCTTCCCCTCCTAGACAAAATCCTTCAATATTTTATTAATTACTGTGCACAAATTCTCCTTTGGTTGACAAAAATATGTCTGACCTGTGTATAAAACTAAAGGGATGAAAAATATTTTCACTTCCTGTGTCTTGCTATCCATATCCATAAACACGAGCTTCCAGTTTCTCAGTTTTTGTATTACCTTTTGTTTAGTTGCCTCCCACATTTCCTTAGCTGCCATAACAGAATCCTTTTTAGTCCATACTTCTAAATACTTCATTTTATCATGTCCCTATAAATATGGGTGTTGCTGATCCAATTCATGTGTGGGTACATAGTTTACAGCTGCAGCCTTTGCACTGATTTTATATCCCGAAAAAATTTGAAAATGTTTCAAAATGCTCTACAACACTGAGATGTCCTCTTCTGTTTTTATCAGGTACAAAATAATATCATCTGCAAATAAAGCCATCTTTTCTTACTTGTCATACCAATTAAATTTCCGAGCCCATGGCTTTCTTCATGTTTAAATGTCATGCAAATAAAGGCAAAAAGGACACTCTTGCCTAGTTCCTCCATTCAGAAACAGCTTATCAGTGGGGAACTCTCCCACTTTAATGTTTGTCTCCAATCCCTCATATATCCTCCTAACTTTATTATTGTGTCAATGAATATAAATATTTCCATTGCCCTACTCATAAAATCCCAGCTTACTCTGTCAAATCCTTTCTCTGCAGCAAGTATCACCAATAACAGTGGCATTTTTTTACATTCTGCTTCCCTCTGGATGATAATTTTTTCTATTAACGTTGTCAAATATGTGCTTCCCTTCCACAAAACTACACTTATCCATATCTGCCATTCCTTTAGCTATTATAGACATACACACTTTATAATCATGGTTTAAAATTGAAATGGGCCTATGTGAAGCTGGATCTGATGGGTCTTTACTGACTTTAGGTGTTACAACCACCACAGCTTTCTTACAGGATGTCAGTGCTTCCCTCCTTTTAAAATACTGTTAAACAAATCCTTCCAGATCTTTATTTCTTTCTTCTCTCCAACCTTCCAAACTTCCACAGGAATACCATCTATTCCTAGTGACGTTCCTACAGATTGATTATATGTCACCATTTTTATTTTATCTCCTCCTATTTTATCTGTTAATTATTCACCCTCATCAACTCTTAACCTTGGCATTCTTAAGTCTTCCACAAATATTTCCAGCTGTTTTGATTTCCACATTCCTCTGTTTTATATAAATCTTCATAAAGTTTCTGAATATTTCTAATACCTCTACAGGACCTTTGTTTATTTTTCTTGCTATAGGCTCACTAAGTCTGGCAACAACCCTTTCTACTTTCTGTTGCCTAAGTCATTCTGCTAAGAGTTTTTGTGTTCTGAAGTTAACACTTGCTTAACAGCAATATTTCTAAATTCATGCATATTTTCCACATACCTAATTTTCTCTTTAGCATTCTGGAGTTGTGCCTCTTCTTATTCTGTGAGAGTCCCCTTCTTCTGCAATGTTTTAACCTTTGTCAGCCTCTCTAAATAATTGTTATTTCTTAGCCATATCTCTTTTTCTTTTGTTTCTACTCTACTTTTAATCTCCACTTTCATTTTATCCCACCCACTAGTTGTAACATGTAAAGAAATTGCTATCGTCCCTAATATTCTTGAATAATTTCCACTACCCATTCCTTAAATTCCTCTCTTTTTAACAGGTAGGCGGGGAAGTGCCAGTGTCTCATTTTAACTTCATCACACTGCATTTTTATCTTGGTTGTTATTGCCACATGATCTAAAATAGTTATTGGATGTATGTCAATTAAAACCATGTGTTCCTTAAAATATAATTTATGTGTAGTTTAGGCCAGTTATTGTACTTTGAGGAATAATATGTAAATTCTCTCTAAGTTACTAGTACTGAACTCACATCTTCCATACCAAATATTTTCATAAATTTCTTCAGAAGTCTATCCTCCTTTGTTTTATTTTCCATTTTAGTTCCCCAGATACATTCAAACTGTTGCAAATCAAGTTACAGTCCCCACCTACAAGTAATATTCCTTGCTGAAAGCTGGTTATTTCTCCCCTAATTTTCTTAAGCTCCATAAAAGCAGTTTCAGGTGGAATATGCATACATGCCAGCATATCCCTCCTCACTTGCCAGTAGCCCCTTACTATTACAAATCTGTCATTACTATATTCTTCCCACTCTGTGACTATAGGAGCTTTACTAGCAATTAGTATAAGTATTTCCTTTTCCTTTGTCTCTGATAGTCTTCTGAATATCAATCCTGAAATCCTTTCTTTATCAAACTTGCATGCTCACATATTTCCAAATGTGTTTCCTGTAGCATTGCTATTTGCACTCTGCATTCAATACTCTTACCTTTTTGTCTATACCTGTGAGGCCATCCACATTCCAGAAATAATATGTTTAATGTAGCCATTATGATAAAAAGTTATTATTCCTACCAATTATATATGACAGCTTTTTTACATGTCTATTTCCAGCTTTTGTGCTACATGCATCCACTAATGTTTGGCAGGTTGATTTCTTAAACAGTTGTTTCGTGTCATCTCCATTTGAACCTGTCACATTTTACAAGAATTTTTGTTTTAATGAAAACCTTCAATCAAAACAACAAAAACTCCCCCAGAACACCCCTATAACTTGTTAACTTAAAACAAATACATAAAACTATGTATGTAATGAAGTTTAATCATTCTGATAGGAACAATTGTATTAAATCAAGAGCTGCACACACAGGCATTCTTATCATCATTCCTTTCCAGGATGTGAAAATAAAAACACTTATAAGCTTTCAGAAAACATTATCATTTTGCCTTAATAAAGTGTTCTGTTTTCTATTGCTTCCTCCATAGTCTGCTTATCTCCATGGAAACACACGTATGAAATGTACAGCTTTGCAAACCTTTCAGTATACACTGAACATTTATTTCCCAAAGCAAAACATTTCAATACATTCAGTGTCCTCTTATCTGCTTTCTTAGACAAAAAAACTTATTAGGTTATGCCAAAGGCCTTAATACAGACATTCACCTATGCAAAAGTAAGAGAGAACATACCAGCTCTACATATATTACAGCCTTTGCACTTTTACACCCCACCCTCACCTCTACAACTGAAAATTAGAGCATATTAAGTTAAACATGTTTTCTCTATCCTTTCTACTCTTTTAACATTGCAGTGTCCATATTTTGTAAACCTAAAAAGAAGAAAACTGCACTTCTTACATTAGTATCTTTATCCCATTCAAAAATACATGAAAATACTTAACTATATAACATTCACTTTATATCATGAAATGTCCCAAACAAATACTGTTAAGAAGAAAAATTGTTTTACTTACAGTTACTTTTGTTTTTCACACCAAAGGGGGGAGGAAAGGGAAACAGACAAGCTATTGGCCACGGAGTTAGTTCATGTTATTACTAATAACCATGTGGATTTTAAAATTTATAATTTCAGTTCCCTAGATATTTCTAGAGGTTATGCTGATTTGTTTGAAAAAGGTACAACTTTTTTATCTATTAGAAGGTCAAATTTAGCAGCATCATTGATCGACTTAAAACTTTACACTAGAAATCTTAATTTTGCTGTTTTGTTTTTTTGATAATGATCTAAATGTTGAGTATAGTAATACATTTTGGAGACCTTGTAATTATAGCCCCCCTTATATCCAGCCATAATGATTTTGAGAAATTATGTGGATATGTCATTTGACAAGTTTTATGTGAACACACTAGGCCCTGGGCGGTGGAGTGGTGCAGTGTTTAATGCTGTCACCACACAGCAAGAGGCTCTTTGGTTTGATTCTCGGCTGGGATGCTTTCTGTGTGGAGTTTGCATGTTCTCGCTGTGTTTGCGTGGGTTTCCTCCAGGTACTCCGGTTTCCGCCCACATTCTAAAGACATGCATTTGGAGCATTCCTCCCCGGGCCTCCACTAAAAACAGGATCTATGGAACCTAGTTGGACTTTCCCGGTCAACAAATGTTAAATAAAATAAATAAATAAATAGGCTGCACACTTTTAATCTCAGTAAAGAAGAGAGAGAGATTTATTAAGCAATGTCTGTACAAACAAGGGCATTAGATTAATGAAACCTGATAAGGGTAGTGGCCTAGTGGTTACAAATACTTCTGATTACTATTTTATCTAAAAGACACAAAACACGTTGGATAAAAGGCAGACTTTATAGTAAAACGCAAAGCTTTCGGGTAGAACCCTTTCTCAATACTGAATTCAAACAAATAAAAAGCAACACTTGCTTATATAGAAGCCCAAAGTCACATGACAGCAGCCAAAATCATGTGACAAGCAGTAAAAATTTAAAGTCACATACATAATTAAAAAGCATATAAAATACATGTAGATTAGTATACAAAAAATATATACAAAAATATACAAAAAAATACATAATCATAACTCATGCAAAATTATAA
The DNA here is from genome assembly GCF_019279795.1 of Protopterus annectens. Classification (NCBI taxonomy): domain Eukaryota; kingdom Metazoa; phylum Chordata; order Ceratodontiformes; family Protopteridae; genus Protopterus; species Protopterus annectens. The sequence goes on along the minus strand of NC_056749.1, from coordinate 657,539,038 downwards.
CTTAGTGCGCTGCAACCTGGTGAGAAGAGGTTTGATGCTAACAGTATTATTAAGACCAGGAGGATGGTCAGCTCCCAGTCGAATAATCCATTGGTATTCCTTACTTTCAAGGTGATTATTAATGTCCCCACCTCTTTCTGAAGGTGCAACAAGGTCTATAACTCTAAACCTAAAAATATGTGCATGTCCCTGGGAATGTATATGTTTAAATAAAGCATTATTGGCATATTGTCTCCTGATTTCAGATTTATGCTCAATGATTCTATCCTTGAGCCTACACGTTGTTTTACCAACATAAAAGGAGCAACACATGATGCAAGTAGCCATGTATACCACATTAATAGAATTACATGAGGCTCTAAGGGTAAACTTATAGGTGAAATGAGTAGTCGGATGAACATATTTAACTGAGTCCACCACATTAACTAAATCTGAACAACAAGAACAATTATGACATTTAAATGTACCTTGATGAGATGTAATAGGCAAAAGCCTATCAAAGTCAGGTGTAACGGAAGGACGAAAATCCTTATAGCATAACATGCTTTTAAGGTTTCTCATATTCCTATAAGTAAAGTATGGTTTGGTGCCCAATATTCTAGAAATGTCAGGTGATGCCAAAAGTGCAGGCCAATACTTATATATAACCTGCCTAAAATAAACAATCTTGTTGGCAAAGGAAGTAACATATCTAACCCTGTTACATACACTAGCCGTATGAAGTGTCTCAGACTCAGGTCTAATTTCATGATCGTGTGCACTCCTAAAGTACGGAGAATAGAGGGTATGTCTATTACGTATAACATAATCTCTTAAATCCACCAACATACTGTTTTCATAGCCACATCTAAGAAATTCCTGATACATTTCAGACATTTGCACCATGAATAGTTCATTATCAGTGTTAAGCCTACTGACTCTCACAAACTGTGCTTTAGCTATGCCCCGAAAAACATGTGGGGCGTGCATACTGTCAAAATGTATATATCTAGCAATGTCTGTCTCTTTTTTATAGATAGTAGTATTGATCTGCCCATCTCTCAAAAAAATCTTAACATCAAGAAATGAGGCTTCATTAATGGATACAGTTGACTTAAAGGTAAGAAAAGTAGTAGATGAATTCAAGTGAGATATAAACTGTTCCAAACTAGTACTGGAGCCTCTCCAAATCAGGAAACAATCATCAACAAAACGTTGGTAAAATGCAATATGTGTATTCAAAAAATTATTCCCATCATGTATATACTGCAATTCCCATTGGTACAACACCAAGTTGGCATATGTGTTGGCTATGGGAGTACCCATTGCCACACCATTAAGTTATAAGTATTCCTGTTGGTTAAACATAAACACGTTATTATTGTTATACATATTATTGCATTTTAATAGTTGTCATCCTGACCACCAAAAAAGAGAACTGGTTAAAACTCAATACATGAGCAAGTTTATGAATTCCAGTTTGGACATGCAGAATATCAGCAAGTAGATTCTGGGACCTGGTTGAAGGCAGAAGTTTCTTTTCAGGTACCTGAGGCATTTTACCAAATGGACTCCATATATATATATGCTAAATAAATTATTACATAAATTATATACATATGGTACATCATGTTTAATAGCTGATTTCTATACCAATAGTACCTAAAGGGTTGAGAATGTTCAAATATCCCAATAACATTATTGTAGGGAGAACCTTTCATTTGGGACTTATGGAAATGTTTGATAGATGGGGTTTTGAAGTAATGAAAGCTATCATAAGGAGCAATGAACATTTAATGGCTACTTTATTTAATGAAATTAATAAATTGAATTTTGCTATATCAAATGATTTATAGTTTACTTTAAAAGAATATCAGGATAAATATTATGATGTTCTGGGTAAAGTGGGTGAGAGATGTAATGTCTCTAAAAAACATAAGGTCTCTAAGTTGGAGAGGGATAATAAGGATTATGAACAGAAGAGCCCATACCCACTAAAGGAAACAACATCAGTAGGGAGCATGAGGGTCTGTAGACCATTCAGTTGATGGCTTTAGAGGTGGCAAATTCAAGTTTCAATTATAATAATAATTATAAAGAATAAAAAATAATAAGAGGAGCCTAATCCAAATGAGAATATTAATGACCCTTTAGAGTCTCCCACCCTCACTCATGATGTTCCAGCAGATTACACAATCATTATTCAAATCAGAAGGAAAGGCATATGAATCAATCACAATCAACCCAAAACATAACAAGAAGCAGAGGAAGGGGAGGAAGAAAAAAGATAGAACAATACCCTCTACCTACTAAGGTTGTACATCCCATTATATTTTACATGTTGATATGTGAACAGGTCAACTTTAAAGTATATAATTATATCAATATGGAAACTTAAAATGTTCTATTTTTTTAGAAATAGTTTTTCCTTTGTACCATCACAAGCTCTTAATATTAGTAATATATTTATAGATTACAGATTTAAAATTATTTCTAAGAAAGCTTAATTTGGAAGCTATGTTTAATTCTTGCATCATGAAGCCAGAACAGCCTGTTCTTAAGAAAAAAAAAACTACATTTAATCCTCTGTTGCATCCTGTGTAAAAAATTTTGAGGCATGAAATTAGAGTTATGTTTAGTTCAAGTAAGCATGGGTATTTCAATTTAAATGAAGAGGAAAAGAGGACTTTAGTGGAATTAGGTAGTAGCAAACTAATTTGCATCATGAAACCAGATAAAGGGGAAGACTGGTTCTTATGGAAACAGTGGATTATATTGGTAAAATGCTGAATATATTATATAAAGGAGATAAATATATCCCAGTTTCCAACAATTAAGTGAACACTGCATATCATAAGTTAGGTATGGCTTTATGGGATTTATTAATAAAGGGAACAATTGATAAAGACCTATTTTACTTTTCTTAAGATAGATAAGACCAACATTTCTGCTATTTTGGGATCCCCAAAGTTCATAAAGCAGCCCATTATCCTCCTTTATGTTTAATTGTAGCAGCAGATGTATCTAATACTTATCCATTAGCTGTTTTTATAGACAGCAAGTTAAAATATCATATTTTAAAGGATTCATGGGATTTTTTGGATAGTAGGTGGAAAGTCCCATTAATGAGGGATCTATGTCTGTTACAATTGAAGTAGTGGATTTTTTGACAGTTATATCCCATACAATTGGTATGGAATAGTTTGAAGTGGTTCTCTTGACATGTGACTTTTTGAATTCTAAAGATTTGAAATTGATCTGTGATTTTATGGATTTGACATTAAAAAATAATTATGTAGTTTTTGAGGGAGAATATTTTAAACAGATCAGTGAAGTCATTTGGGAGCAGCATGCATTCCCATTTTTCCCAACTTTGTTTTACTTATAGTGATTGTCATATGTATGCTCACTTTCCTGATGCTATATGTATTTTATGGATAGGTGGAAGAGAAAAATGTATGCAATATTTGGATTATATAAGGAACACTACTTCTCTTTTTAGGTTTACTCATCAAGTGTATGAAAATGAACTTCAGTTTTAGATCTGGCTATTAAGGATAGTGTTAAGAAAAAATATAATTCTAAGATATATTGGAAAGATAAATTTATAAATTCATATTTACATTTCTCTAGTGAAACCCTTTATTTCAAAAGAGAAATATAGTTAAAGATCAATTTATCCATTTTTGAAATTAAGGATGAAGTGATAAAAGGATGGAGATTAAATATTCCCCTATTACTAATTTTGGCATTACGTTCTGTTATGACAGATGGGGACTCATGTTGTAGGTGTGGCTCGTGTAAACAATGCTCTTATATAATGAATACAGCAGAATGGTTTCTCTCTGCAGATAATAGGCATTTGGCAGCAATGAAATATTATAACTGTAATAGTAATGATGTTATTTATTTAACAGTTTGTAATGCATGTCCATCATTCTACATGTGGAAAAACTTAAAGGACCTTAAGGAAATTTATTTATGGACACTCACATGACATTATAAAAGGGGTGGCTACTAATGCTCTGCTTAAACACATGAAGGGATGTGTTAATAATATTTTTTTCATTTTCTGTTTTAGAAGAAGTTATACCTGAACCATGAGTGGACAGTGGGAAACCAAGACTGAGTTTAGTTGTGGAGAACATAATGAATTGTTTCTTATATGACTCTAGCTAGGTCTTGTTTCATTTCACTAGGAGTCATTTTTTAATTCAACACTTGTAATGCTGGGCATACACACACACACACACACACACACACACACACATACACACACGTATGTATATATATATGTATATATATATATCCAAATAGTTTACTTAAAAATAATTTTTAGTTTTTTTTTTAAGTACCACTGGATTTTATACCCCAGTCTTGGGGTCTAAGAAAAGGGAGAGGGTCCATATGTGTGAACACATGAATATAGACACTAATTCACTTAACATCAAGGGGTTAGTGTTAACCTACAAGGGTGATATGGGGGTGATTAGACAGGTAGTAGAAAGAAATTGGAAGATTTTTAAAGTGAGTGGGATTAATCAACAGATGATAGGAGAAGCCTTGTGTATAATGTTATGAAGGATTGGTGTTTAAGAATTACATAGAAAGAATGTGGAATGTTTCTGGGAATGCAGGGGGTAAAACTGGAACTTATAGATGTAACACGTGTAATTATTCCCCCTTTTTTAAGGAAGGTGAATATGTCAAAGTTATAGGATATGGCATGGTGCACAGTTTTCAGTATTGTAATTGTTCCACTAAAAGAGTGATTTATGTAGCTCTGTGTAAGAAGTGTCCATTTAACTATGCAGGATAACACTAAGACAGCTGTCATAATGCTCTATAGAAACATATTCATCATAAGGAGGACATGAATTCAGCTTTTTTTGTACTGGATATTATTGAACAAGACCTGAGGGATGTTATGGAAAACAAAATTGGAGATCAAGGAACTGCAATAATTACAGTTAAGGACACATGCCACAGGTCTTTGTGGTTTAAATGATATGATAACTGTAATAAGTGTGCTAAAATGAGGTATATTAATTAATTTTAGATTTGAAATTAGGGTTTTTAAATGAGTATACAGTTTTTAGGGCTCCATAGTTGTCATACATGAAATTTTGATTGTAATTGTTATGATAATTTATTACCTATTTACATTTTTCATTTTATTCATCATTAAGTAATTTATTAATGAGTATGTAAAGACAGGGGAGGGACATTGTATTTAAAAGTATTGTAGATGAAAATGTTTTTATCTCTGATGAAGTCCCATCATAGTTTTAAGGATGAATGCATTTAGATTGAGTGTACTTGTGGTCAATAAAGCTATGTTTGTGTTTTTTAAGAGGAAGATCAGATGTACTTGTGGTCATTTAGACTATGTTTGCATTTTGCAACTAAGATCATAGAAATTTATAGCTCAGCATGACACATTTGCAGTTTGCACTTTGAAATTGTATGGTATTATGCCACACTTGGTCTGATGTACCTGGTTTCAGCTAGTGATTTGAGTAACCTTATTTAGCAGTTGCTATCCCTTTGGTTAGGCTGTGTAGTTCTCTGCAGTCATTTTATCTTGTTTTGGTAATCGTTTTTTTTACATCTAAAATTCTTATTTCGCCATTTTTTTAATTCCAGAAGACATCTCATATCCTAACAACCAAACTTTTTGGCCACCCTATACTGCCTGTATTCTTTTCCTTTTCTATACTTTGGTACGTCTGGTGTCTAGCAAGCAAAAAACTTTCATTTTTATTTTTTTACACAATTTTACCACCCCCAAACCTCTTGTATCATTTCTAATGCTATTCACATTTACAGCTTGTTGTAAGAAAAACAAAAACAAAATCTGTTGCTGAGGAAAACTGGCTACTCCATTAACAAAGACAGCTTGTTTCATCAAATTTATAAGCATTGCTATCTCCAGTCCTCCATTTTCCAACTCTGTAACAATTATTTCATCTCCTTCTCTTCCTGGAGCTGCAGTAGCAGCCCTCCAGTGCCACCAAGCAGCTCCAGAGAGTGCTTCATTTCTTCTCTTCTCCTCCAAAGAGTAGGAAGTCCTTAGTGCCAAGGCCAAATTCCCCCTTGATATAGGAGAAACACCTTGGGTCTCCCCTGAAAAGGAGCTACTAGCCTAGTAGGCCTAACCCAGTCAACAAATGATAAATAAAATAAAAAAAATAAATAAATGTACTCTATTATATGACCAGTGTAGTAATGTGTAGATGCATTATATATATCCCCCTGGTTTGCTTTTGTGGAAATTCAGTCTTGCTGTCATTGCAGATAGCAAAGCTCTGTCCAATGCACCACTTAAAGTACAATCTTGGATAGTAGCTGCTGTCAGAGAGGAATTAACTGTAGTGTCCAGAGGACACTGTACTGCTGTAGTGTATCACCTCGCACAAAACAATTTTGGGTGTGTGGTCTTATGCCTTCTACAGGTCCACAAAACAGATGTTGACAGTACTGGCAATCTCCCAAAACACTCCTCCCAATAACTGTGCAGGAATGAACAGTTGGTCCACTGTTCCAAGGCCAGGATGGAATCTAGTTTGCACCTCCAGAATCAGGAAGTTGGCTGTTGGATGAAGTCTCCTTTCAAGCATGCTTCTATAAGATTTAACATGGAAGCCAAGGATCACAGTCTTCTGTGACTGAAACATTCTCTCTTGTCTCCTTGGGAAGCACCACCTAGTTTTCCAATGCAGAGGTACTGTCCCTGAGATCCTTACAAAATTGAAAAGGCACATTATCCATGACACTCCAAGAATGCCCTGTGCCTTAATCATTTGTGCCTAGATCGCATCCTGTTCCAGCAGCTTTGTCACAACAGAAATGTTTGGTCAGCATGGTGAACTCATCTACAGAAATATATCAGCTCCTGCAGTGTGTTTTGATACTGCCTCCTTGAAGGACTGCATTTCTGACAGATTTCAGTTTTCCTTAAAATATTCTCTCCATTTTCCAACAATAGCTATAGTCTAATACAGTATTCCTCCACCACTGCACAGAACAGCCTGTGCAATGTCTACTTTTCCATCTTGTTATGAGGTGGTTTGCCAGAACACCCTGAGGTCATCCTAAGTCATTATCTATGATCTCACTAAATTTATTCCATATCATCATCATCTTCTTTCAGCTGTTCCCATTAGGGGTCGCCACAGTGGATCATCTGTTTCCATTCCTTCCTGTCCTCTGAACCTTGCTCTGCCACACCAACCACTTGCATGTCCTCTCTCAGCACATCCATAAACCTTATCTTAGGCCTTCCTCTTTTCATGTTACCTCGCAACTTCATCCTTAGCATCTTTTTCCCAATATACTCAGCATCCCTCCTCAGCACATGTCCAAATCAACATAATCTTGCCTCTCTGGCTTTGTCTCCAAACCTTCCAAATTGGGCTGACCCACTAATAATACTTATTCCTAATCATGTCCACCCTCATCACACCCAGTGCAAATCTTAACATCTTTAACTCTGCCACATCCAGCTCAAACTCCTGCCTTTTTGTCAATGCCACTGTCTCTAACCCATATAACATAGCTTGTCTCACGATCCTCTTGTAGACCTTCCCTTTCACTCTTACTGGTACTCGTCTATCACAAATCACTCCTGACACTCTTCTCCACCCATTCCATCGTGCCTGTACTCTCTTCTTCATCTCTCTTCCACACTCACCATTACTCTGAACTATTGATCCCAAGTATTTAAACTCATCCACCTTTGCCACTTCTACTCCTTGCATCCTCACCATTCCATCTATCCTCCCTCTCATTCACACACATATATTCTGTCTTAGTCCTGCCGACCTTTATTCCTCTTCTCTCTAGAGCATATCTCCATCTCTCCAGGGTCTCCTCCACCTATTCCCTACTCTCACTACAGATCACAAGGTCATCTGCAAACATCATAGCCCATGGAGAGTCCTGTATGATCTCATCTGTCAACCTGTCCATCACAATTGCAAATAAGAAAGGACTCAGAGCTGATCCTTGATGTAATCCCACCACCACCTTAAATGCATCCATCACTCCCACCGCTGACCTTACCACTGTCACACTACCCTCGTACATATCCTGTACCACTCTTACATACTTCTCTGACACTCCTGACTTCATCATACAATACCACAACTCCTCTCTAGGCACCCTGTCATATGCTTTCTCTAAGTCTACAAAAACACAATGCAACTCCTACTGACCTTCTCTGTACTTCTCCATCAACACTCTCAGAGCAAACATTGCATCTGTAGTGCTCTTTCCCAGCATGAAACCATACTGCTGATCACTAATCATCACGTCCCTTCTTAACCTACCTTCCACTACTCTTTCCCATAACTTCATGCTGTGACTGATCAGTTTAATCCCTCTGTAGTTACTACAGCTCTGCACATCACTCTTATTCTTAAAAATTGGTACCAAAACACTTTTTCCTTTCCTCAGTCATACATTCACTTTCCAAAATTTCATTAAACAATCTGGTTAAAAACTCCACTGCCATTTCACCTAAACACCTCCATGCTTCCACAGGTATGTCATCTGGACCAACAGCCTTTCCATTCTTCATCCTCTTCATAGCTATCCTTACTTCCTCCTTGCTAATCCATTGTACTTTATGATTCACTATCCCCACATCATCCAACCTTCTCTCCCTCTCATTCTCTTCATTCATCAACTCCTCAAAGTACTCTTTCCATCTCTTCAACACACTCTCCTTGCTTGTATGTTTCCCTCATTATCCTTTATCACCTTTACCTGCTGCACATCTTTTCTAGCTCAGTACCTCTGTGTAGCCAATTAGTACAGGTCCTTTTCTCCCTCCTTAGTTTCCAACCTTTCATACAACTCTTCATATGCCTTATCCTTAGCCTTTGCCACCTCTCTCTTTGCCATACACCTCATCTCCTTATACTCCTGTCTACTTTCTTCATCTCTCTGACAATCCCACTTCTTCTTTGGCAGCCTCTTTCTCTGTATACTCTCCTGTACTTCCTCATTCCATCACCATGTCTCCTTGTTGTCCTTCTCTGTCCAGATGTCATACCAAGCACCTTTCTAGCTGTCTCTCTTACTAGCTCCGCTGTAGTTACCCAGCTATTTGGTAACTCTTCACTGCAACCCAGTGCCTGTCTTAACTCATCCCTGAACTCCACCTCACAATTACCCTTTTTGAATTTCCACCATTTGATCCTTGGTGCTGCCCTCACACTCCTTCTCCTCTTCTTGATCACTAACGTTATCCTACAAACCACCATCCTATGCTGCTTAACTACACTTTCCCTGGTCACCACTTTACATTCTCCACTCTCCTTTAAACTGGCCCAACTACATAAGATATAATCCACCTGTGTGCATCTTCCTCCACTCTTGTATGTCACCCTATGCTACTCCCTCTTGTTAAAATACATATTCACCACAGCCATGTCCATCCTTTTTCACAAAATCCACTATCATTTGACCTTCTGCATTCCTTTGTTTAACACCATACCTACCCATCACTTCCTCATCCCCTCTGTTCCCTTCACCAACATGCCCATTGAAATCTGTTCCAATCACCACTCTCTTACCCTTGGGTACAGTCATCACCACTTCATCCACCTCAGTCCAAAATTTTTCTTTCTCATCCATCGCACACCCAACTTGTGTAGCATATGCACTAAACATCACTCTATCCAACACTCTTTTCACCTTCAAAACACCTTCAAAACACTCTTAGCAGACTGTTCCTTCAGGATAACTCCTACGCCATTTCTCCTCCCATCCACACCATAAAACAATTTGAACTCACCTCTGATACACCTAGCCTTACTCCCCTTCCATCTGGTCTCTTGCACACACAATATAACAGCATTCTTTCTGTCCATCATATTGGCTAGCTCTCTCCCTATACCAGTCATACTGCCAACATGCAAAATTCTGACCCTCACTACCACAGTCCTAGCCTTTCTCCTCTCTTCCTGCCTTCGGCCATGCCTTCCGCCTCTTCTCCTCCTTCAACCAACAGTAGCCCAGTTTCCACCAGCACCCTGTTGGCTAACAATACTGGTGGTTGTCATTGTTATATGGTCTTGAATTCAGTGACTGCTGCAGCTGTTGCTTTTTAGGCCTTTTACTACCTATTGGTCATATATAGTGACCTTCTTAGCATCAGCATGAAAGGCCTATTTCTTTAACCTGATATCTTCACACACTCCTTGTGCCTACAGGAGTGCCCATCATGGCAAACAGTGAGCATCACTTGACCTTAGCTCCATGCCATTGCTTCAGATCTTTAGGTTTTGAACAAGGTCAGTTCAGGATTAATGTTCCGAATCACTCCAAGTATACAGGAGAAAATTTCTTGGAGATTAGAGTTGAACTCATCCCACACGATAGCATCTGCTAGGTATTCCCTGTGCATCCATTACATATCTGAGTTTCCCAGGTCAGTTCATCAGCTGCAACCATAGAAATTTAAGCCAAATCACCAATAAGTAATGATCAGTGAACAACACTTGGCTGTACAGCTTCGAGTCTGATGATAAAGCCATAACATTTTTGGTCATCAGCCTTTGGCCTAAGGCATTTTAATACCAGGAACAATTACAAACATATTTGTGTTTTGGCATGGTGTTTGTTCTAAACAATCTGTGACTAGTGTGATAATAGGAAGCCAGCCATGTCAAGAGAAGTATGGCAGTGGATGTCTAACATATGCCACCACAGCTGGCTGGAATTTTGAAAAGAATTATATGTATATAATTATATATATATATATATAAATAGAAATATATATATATATATATATATATATATATATATGTAATTATATATATATTATATTTGTGTATCAAACTTTTTTATACAGATGCTTGTGTTGAAAAATGTATTTGTAAAGCTGCTTGAGTTAAAATGTATCAACAATGGAAAGAAAAGAAATGTACATGCATTATTGTAACTGAATTAAATGCATATATTTTAACAGAGGATACTGAAAGAGACGAGATTAATCTCAGCACAGCCAACTTTAAAATATATCTGAAATTAAATTACTTTGTGGGTTAACCTGTAAAGATATTATCTCACAGTTCTGAACACAGCCAGATAAGCAATGTCTGTAAGAAGTATAACTTATTAGCTCCTGTAGGAAGAAGGGAAGTGCTTTAAAGTTTTATGATTTCCATGAGCTGCAGCAGATCTGAGCAAAGCTCTGTCTACGTGTATGGTAACACACAGGTGCTACAATCCTGGCAGCATCCAGACCCAGTTGTTTTACCATGTAGACACATATGATTGTAAGTATACACATTCTTGGTGTAGCCAACATACTGCTGAATGGGTGTATGTAAAAACAAAAAACAAGGTAAGGACCGCCACTCCACTAGTGAACCCAGGACAGTCATGGGACTTCAGTGGCAGGCAAGGCCACCTGATCTGTCCGATAGCTGTGCTGGCTACCCACTCAGACATAATGGAACATATGCTATGTCAAATACCATAAAGAAATAATATTTTGCAGGTCAAAATCATACAGAAACAGGTAGCAGAATGGAGTACTGGCAGGAAAGAAAGGAAGTAATAATCAAATCATGTTTCCTTTATATACTGTACCTTACAACAGCTAATATACAGACAGCGAGCAAAGGTGGCGGTGTCTGAATTTATAAACTATATCTTGTGCCTATTTTAGAAGCAAACTATTGCATTTTTCATTAAGATTTCAGAAAAACAAACTGACGTTTTTTTTTCTTAAACAAATATACATGCCAGAGATGGTATAAGGGATGAATCCAAACAAATAATTGAGAACACTGCATGCTTTGGCACATATCTGACCAGGCACGTGCAACAGCTTCACAAGCTACAAACAAAGAATACAGGGAATAAACAATACCTATACAGAGCATCTCAAATCTCTGCCTTTGTACTTGGTCTCCTATGGATTGTTGTGAGGCAATCTAGCACTAGCGTACATGATATTCTGTGATGTCACACTGATGGATTTGCTGTACATTCACAAAATGTATAGTTTCAAAAATACCCACTCTACAGTCCTGAACCTCAACTACAACATAAACATTACATGCTGTAGGGGCATGACTTCCCATGTATGTGAAGCAAAGCTTATCCCTACACTTATTCAAACATAACTTTGGCCAAAGGATGGGAAATCATACATTTATCCCTGGTTTGGTAACTATGTCCCTAGAGGACAGGAGCAGCCAGTGACTATAACATAACTTTAAAATTCCTTAGGATATCACCATACATCAACAATATATTTTTTTAAGTTAGTGCTAATCATGGCTGGCTCTTCACCAATAGCCTAGTAATCACCTATGAACCTATAAATGTAAAACATGAAAATAAATGTATGAAATGTAGGCTTTATACACACTATCAGTTTTGTGCTGCTTATATAAATACATGGATTTATGGGGGAACATTCTTGCCTTAGACTTGCACATTAACCACACTCAAACAAGCATTATACTCTACATTTATATTCACAGGTAGTACCAAGCTCTCACATGTGGCACAGAACTATGGATGCAATGTGGTCCTATCTCACCACATTCTTAACTGACGGGTTCGGAGCCGAGAATCGGCTCTGACTTGGCCACTATTTACTAGCTCGAAGTCCCTGATTGGCTGGGCTAGCCCTAGTATCCCAAGATGCACCACGCCCAAACCCACAGATCTCGTTTGCCACTCATAGTGTACAGACGTGGTCTCGAGCTTGGCTGTGGCTAAGTACCTTATTTAAACTGTTTTTTTTAGCTCATTTTTCTAAACTTTCTGTCAAAAGCTGTTCTTACAGCTACGTTGAGTGTATCCCGTGTTTTGCGACTAGTTCAGTTAATTTTTTTAGTTTTTGTGGATTCCTTGTGTTTGGCGGGCTAGGCCCATTTAATTTAGAGGGCCTTAGCCTCTCCGGTGTCTGTTACGTCTGTAGGGGCGTTTAAGTTAGAGCCCCTTTCTTCAACTAGCTTAGTTTAAGTTTTTTTGTGGCATCCTTGTGTTTGACTGGCTAGGCCCATTTAAGTTAAAGGGCCTTAGCCCTCTCCTGTGTCTGTTAACTCTGTTGGGACTTTTAAGTTAGAGTCCCTTCCTCCTGCCTTCCTTATCTTGTGTGTGGTTTATTGTGAATTACCATGTCAGGCAAAGATCAGAAGGAGCATAAGCCTTCTGGTTTTAAAAAGTGTGCCAAATGTTCTTATAAGATGTCTTTAACAGATGGCCACGCCATCTGTGTGTATTGTTTGGGCGCCATTCATTTGCAAGAACTTGTAGTGTTTGTCACTCCTTTAGTTCTACAGTCTTGCAAGAGAGGAAAAATAAATTGATTCTCAGGGGCCTTGTCAAACCTGCCTTTGAAGAAGCTTTGGAGTCTGCCTCCCCTAGTGGGAAATCTAAATCTAAACCAAAAAAGAGATCTCCGGCTCCGTCTAGTTCCTCCGAGCCATCGGAGAAGATATTGAAGACAGCTCCACCTTCCTCGGCTCCATTGGCTTTGGAGCCTAGGGAAGGAATTCCTGTGTCTGAGTCGGCTTCCTTGGCTCCATTGTTATTGGTGCCGCAGGAGGTTTCTGTGACACTGGAGCCAGCTTCGGCTCCGATTCTCTTGGAGCCGATTCCGAGCCCTTCTGCTATTCTAAACCTGGATTCTCTGGGTAAGATATCTCGACCACCTTCTGTGTCCTCCAAGTCTTCCAAGTTATCGGATTCGGATGTGGATAGAGAGGTACAGCGGCTCCTTCAGGCGCTGGTGTTAGCCAGGTTATTTTCCGCTCCAGCCCAATTGGCTCCGGAGCCTTCCCTTTTGTCGGTTCCGATTATTCCTCCTCTGGGCACCTCTGTGCCATTGGAGCCAAGGTGTTCTGCATCGAGTGAGGTCCTGGGGTCAGTGCTGATACCCCCATTAGGCCTTTTGGCTCCGACCTCGGCTCCAACCTTTTTGACTCCATCTTCTGGTTGTGCCACCCGGGTTTCCTCGGTCGGACCCGAGGGTGCTACATCGGTGAGTCATCCTTTGGCTCCAAGTCTCCCTCTTGGTGTCTCGGCTAAGGGAACCCTGACTCCGATTGTGGTTTCTGAGATGGGTTGGTCCTCGGATTCCGGTGGACCCGCATTCGAGGCCATAAGGAGCGCACTGGCCAGGTCTTCAGTGACTTCACTCGAATCAGCTACTGCTTCCTTTGACACTGGGGCTGGAGCCTCTGATGCCAGCGGGGCTCGAAGGCCCAAGGATACTTCCATACGTGGCCCCCAGCTTTCTGAGGATCCTTCAGATTCGTCGCCTGAGGAGCCTCCCAGAAAGAAGTCATGCAAGAGGAAGCACGTTGACTCCCCGAATGAGTCCATCACTTCTGATACCAACCTTGATGACGCAGTGGGGTCCCCCAAGTCATCCTCCGATGATGTTTCATTCTCTGATATTCTGGAGATTTTAAGGCAGAGAGGCAACTGGCCTTCCAAATCCCCATCTGAGGATGAGTCGGTCCTCCTCAAAGCCTTCGAGCCCGACCTTCTGCCTCCTGGGTGTCTCTGCCCTTCGACAAATTGTTAGATCTTATTTGTCGAAGGGTTTGGGAACACCCTGACTCCATAGAACCGGTGCCCAGCTGCCCAAACAAGTTTCTGTCTGCTCTCCCGGAGAAAGAGTTCCTAACATCTACTCATTCGAGCCACAAAGGCTACCATCACATTGGGCCAATACCTAGGGATTACCTTCAACTGGGAAAAATCTGTGTTGCGGCCATCACAGAGTGTTGCATTTATCGGCGCACAGCTAGACTCCATCCAAATGAGAGCCTTTCTTCCAACAGAAAGAATCAAAGTGCTACAGGCTCAGGTGTTAGCCTTACTACCCCTCAAGAAAGTCCAAGTCAGACTTGCTCTTCAACTACTAGGGTCCATGGCAGCTACCATCATGCTAGTACCACTATCCAGGCTACATATGCGGATCCTCCAGTGGCTGGTCTCAGTCCAGTGGTGCTTTCAGGAGTTTCCTCTGTCTTATCCCATTCTCATCATGGAACAATGCCGACAAGACCTACGTTGGTGGCTTCAGTCATCCAACTCCGAGACTGCACTACATTGAGGTAAATGGAAATCTCCCCTTATGGAGATTTCCATTTACCCATTCGACATTCTGCCCTTTCGGCATTCTCGATGCGACAATATCAAATTCGATATTGTCAGAATTCGAGATGCTGATATAGACCCACTGCAGTCTAGCAGATAGCACAGATGACTAGGACTGCTTTATGTAGTCAGGGTTGCTTATGTCCAATGAGCTTACCCTGTTAACAAATATAAGTAAATAAATAAATGTACAAGTTCATCTCATTCAAACTCAGCTAGTCCATTTGCCAGCATATTCCAGATGAAATTGCTAACAGACAAGTTATAAAGCAGCAGGAGTAAAATGTCATGTTGTTGTATTATGAACAAAATGACCACCAAGCTAGGCATACTGAAATTCTACCTGCATTCCAGTTTGAGAAAGTACAGCTACTGCCTTATGACCAAAGCTTGTCAAAGATGTGGCATTAATCTATCCATTTTCCACTCTAGCTACTACTTTTACTTGAAATGATAGACATAATAAGCAGCAGTGTACTATGTGGGGAGGGTAGAGATGTGTGGCTTGCAAAGTTTTACTCATTAAGTAGTCTCAATGCCAGGTGCATCAGTCTTGTCAGTGTAAATAGACTTCCCCTTACACCTCTTCAGGTCTACTCTTTTTTCCCCACGTCCAAACTGTAGCAATATTAAGTCAGTTCCTGGCACCCAGTGCACAACAGTTCTCTCTTCTCATAGTCGGTGCAACCTCTGGGGCACACATGCACGAAATGGGGGTGTATGGTGTAACCCCAGGTGAATGCAAAGAGGCATAGCCTCTCTGCAAATACACCCATGAAATGTGCGTTGTGTTGTTTGCCTTGGCGGTCCATCCAATGGCGTACATGATGTACCCCCACTTTAACAGCAACAAATTTATGCAGATAGATATAATGACAAAAATAAAATAAACAGTAATCAAAAATTAATACAGAAGCACAAAGACAGACAAAAAGAACATGCTACTTTTGTCCTACCCCCAAATCAAACAACCCACCTCCTCCTGCCTCTTCTCTCCAGTACCCAGCCCGCTGTCATTAAATAAGTAATTTACCGTTAGTCCTGTTTTGGCTTGTAATGTTGTATGTCACAACACACCCGTACTCTATGCCTTCTCTTTTCCTAGATCACCATATCCTTTAAAAATTACAGTCCGTCGGTTGGAAAAGGAGCACCTTCCTAGCCAGCTATTACAAACAAACATTGCCATAGCTTCTACATATGAGTATAAGTACATCTGACAATGGGCTATACAAATGTGAGCAAGTTGGGCCCAGAATAAAGAAAATAACCCATCCCCCATGTACAATACAAAAACATAACAGTCACCTAAATCTATACATACACACCTTACCAATATATTCAAACGTGTGCCAACTATAAAATATGTCGAAGACACAAAATACAACGTTCCAACCTCTCTGAAACAAAACTCAAAATATTACATGCAAACATGATATTTCAAAATAAAAATCAGAGTAACTCGTTCAGTCATCGTCACTTTCAACACACGTAAACAAATATATAACCAATATTGTCCAATATATATAACCAAACAAATTACCTCCAACACAAATATTTTAGAATGCTTTATACAGCGTCCAACATCACATGAGACAGTGGTAGCACTAGCAGCAGCACGAACTTCATGCTTTGTAATACCAAGACTTGCGTACTGAACACTCATGTCGTAAACCCATACTATGGGGACAGTACTCACACTACAATACCCATTACATATTCCATGCACTTCATTTCTGAATAGTTTGCATAACCAGACAGTAATTACATTATTATAGTAGTAATGGGATCGCTTAAAAGAGATATGACCAAACTGCCACATTTTACATCGAAAAAAACTGTATGATTATTTATTACAGACAGGGTGAGAAATATAAAACAATGTAGACAGCAAAATAAAGCAAGCACAGCGCGCGATGAGAAGCTACACTATCTGAAATATTTAAAGTTTATGACAGACTTACAACTAAGCCATATTTACTCCTGATGATTTTTCCATATCTGACAAGTTATCAGTCACTGGTGATTTGTTTACACTTTTGTTGTCTAGTTATATAAAGACCCACAACTAGCGAGAAATTTATAACTGCACTGTCATATTCCACAAATAAATTATTCTTCTGTCACAACCCTTTCTGTTATCCAAGCATTGCACTTCCTGGGTTCCCGCATCCACCTGCATTTGTAATTATGCATGATCGATGTGACATATTGTAGCGTCAACATAAAAAACAGTAATGCAACTGGATGGACAGCCTTACTCTACAGACTTACAGTTTGATTAGACTTTCGTGTTTCATGAATTTGAGTATGTATCTATTCTGTGGATTAGAATGGGATGGGGGAGGGATTGAGTATTGAATAAGGGAATGGTCTTACAGTACTGCACCAAATCCGTTACAGATAATTCGCACGAACGGCTGTATCTTGTCCAACACGTTCAGAAATAGAAACTTGCTCACAAATAACCAACGCTAAGTGTGCTGTAAGAAATGTAACTTAATTATACAAACAGTACACCTTTTCTGCAGGTGTTGCAAGCACCCCCTGAATACAATACAATAAACGAAGCAAGATGCACATTACAGAACTCGGATATAATAATACCAGTTCAAGGCGAATATATTTGCTTATATTTATTTTCCAGGGTCCACTACCGACCTCCGCAAACCTTATTTCAGTCCAGAAGCATGGTCTGGCCAAATGACTTGCTCAGAATTGCAGTTAGGCAACATTAAGGGGGAATTAAACCTTGCACCACTGGGCCACAATAAACAGCTCTGACACGAGGAAAAACAAATGCTATCACAACAGTTGAGTCTTCAGACTGAACTTGAAGCTTCTAAGTTTATAGTTCTTTTTTAGTTTTTATTAGAGCTTCAATTAAAGAACTCAACCCTACATCACGTAGGGTACATGCCAGAAGTACCACCACTAACAGACAAGCTAAACAGCCCTATGAAAAAAAATGCTCGCAAAAAAAGGGAACATATGCAGCCATATACAGTAAGTTGGGTTCAGTAAACAGTGGTGAGTTGGTACATTTCCTGAAGGCAGAGTAAGAATTATGGGGGAGTAGAAATTACAGGGGAAATGGACTGCACAGAACTTCTTTACATGTATAGCCCAAGCAGAATGAATTTACAGTGAAATGCGCACTTACCTTGGTAAGAGGAAGATCTCTGTTGCAGCTATATGTATGGCACTTGCTTTTCAGGGTTTCTCAAGGCTGTAAGTTGCAGGATGACTTACTGGTGATTTCCCGAAACCATGAAGATAAATGTTCTATTACAGTAGATAGGAGGTCCAGCAACAATACAGCAAATAACAGAAAAAGAAAGGGAATTGCTACTGGAGGACCCTCTATTTATTGTAACAGAACAAAGAAAAGTCAGATCAGGAGGTGGAGGTGTTAAGTAAGTGGTGGCTTGGATTGCAAGAATCCAATTGGCTGCCACCACTTGCTTCCTGCAACACAAATATAATTGGCTTGCAGGCAGATACACAGTGCATGACAATATGATTTTATCGTAAATTGTAAATAAAAACATGATGTTAATGCACACTGAAAATAAAGTTGAGAAGGTACCTGACGAAGTTCAGGTACTTTTTCAACTTAATTTGTAACAGTGCAGCTAAAACTTTAATACAAAGTTAAAGGCACTCAGGTGAAACAACATAACTTTTCTGGCATCCCAGAGAGTGCTCAGTTGTAAGCACAAAGGCGCCCTCAGAAGATACTTGGGGTTAGGGGACTGTGGTCTTTAACTACAGTGAATTTCCTTCCATACCGATAGGGTGAAGTTTCTGCAGTGCCCATACTATGACTAAGCATTCCTTTTCTACTGCTGCATAATATACCTCCCTAGGTTGGAGTTTATGGCTAAGATATACCACTGGGCGCTCTTCTCCCTCTGAGGAAACCTGGCTGAGTACAGCTGCCACCCCATGGTTTGAAGCAGACATCCACAACAAATTATTTGTTGTAATCTGGACCGGCTAACACAGGGGGTCCTCTAAAAGCCCCTTTAAGCTTTTGGAATGCCTGCTTGCAGGCTGGGCTCCACACTAACTGCAATGGCCTGTTTTTCCTCATCAGGTCTGTGAAGGGAACTAATGTACTTTAATTGGGATCAAACTTTCTATAGTACCCTGCTGTCCCCAAGAATGCCCTCACCTGTTTTTGGTAATAGGGGCAGGGCAAGCCTGAATGGCTTCCACTTTGACAGGTTCTGGCCTGATCTTACCACTTCCAACTCTATGTCTTTGGTAGGAGACTAGAGCCATACCCACCACCACACTGGGCTTAATGGTCAACCCTGCCCTTTGCAGACTGCCCAGGACCTCCATGACATGCTGAAGGTACTCTTGCCAAGAATGGCTGTAGATGGCAATATCATCCAAAGTAAGGGCATAATCTCTTGCACCTGCTAAGGTATGATCTACCAGCCTTTGGAAGGTTGCTGGGGCATTTTTTATCCCAAAGGGTATCTTTGTGAACTCATATAACCCAAAAGGAGTAACAAAGGCTGACGTCTCTCTAACACCTGCTAGTAGCCCTTGGTCAGATCAATAGTGGTCAGATACTTACCCAGCTGCTCTAAGGCTTCATCTATTCTAGGCATATGGGGTAAGCATCTGACTCCTTGTCTCTACTTAGTTTCCTGTAGTCCACACAGAACCTGGTCCTGCCATCTTTCTTTAGTACCAGCAACACTGGGGAGGCCCAGGGACTGCTGGACTCCTGGATTACCCCCAGTTCCAAAATTTCCTGTATCTCCTCCCTCAGAGTCTGTGTGACTATCTCAGGCACCCTCTAATGGACCTGCCTGATAGACCTTTGGGGTCCTGTATCCACATGGTGATGCACCAGGTGGGTCCACCCAGGTTTCCCAGTGAAAATGCCCCCAAACTCCCGTAACATTGTTAATATTTCTTGAACATGAGGAGGGGATAGCTCCTGGGACATTGCTACCTCTTCCACTGAGGCTTCAGTCTGAGCCTCATTGAAGAGATCAGTCACCAGATCCCCTGTGACTCCTCCTGCCATCCCCTGTGACGCCTCCTGCCATCCACTGCAAATAGTCAGCACCAGGGCCTCCCGATCATGGTAAGGTTTCATCATGTTAACATGGTACAATTTGTGCCCCTGACTCCCGCCTAGCAGGTCTACCACATAGTTAACATCACTGACCTTCCTTACCACTTTGAAGGGTCCCTTCCAAGCTGTCTGCAACTTATTGTGTCTGACAGGAATGAGAACCATCACCTACTGTCCCACAGCATACTCTCTGGCTTGAGTATTCCTGTAATATCAGACCTTTTTCTGCTGTTAGGCTCCAGACATGTCCTCCTGGACCAAACCCATGAGCTCCCTAAGCCTTGTACTGAAGTTTAGGACATATGCCACAACAGTCTTCTTGTGGTATTCACACTCACCCTCCCACTCATCACAAATCAAGTCTAAAGGCCTCCTCAGCTTATGTCCATACAGCAACTGAAAAGGTGAAAAACCTATGGATTCCTGGGGTATCTCTCTGTATGAAAACAGCAGATGGTTTAAATATTTATCCCACTCTCTCTTAAACTGCTCTGCAAATGCCCATAGTATGGTCTTTAGTGTAAAGTTTAGCCTCTGCACAAGTCCATTAGTCTGGAGATGGTAGGGTGTGGGCTTTATTTGCATCACCTTACAGTGCTTCCTCAGATAAGCTAGCAGGACTGACAAGAAACTGGGACCTCTGTCAGTCAGTATTTCTCTTGGGAAACCTACTGTGCTGAAAATCTCTAGCAAAGCGTTTTCCACCTTCTCTGCCTCAGTAGAGGACATACCTACCTCCACAGGGTATCTGGTAGCATAATCAACTACTACTAGGATATACATCTTTCCCATGGAACTTGGGGTACTTAGAGGACCAACAATATCCATAGCAACCATCTGAAGTGGCTCCTCAATCACAGGCAAAGGCATCAAAGGAGCTTTGATCTTGTCTCCTGTCTTGCCTACTCTTTGGCACTGCTCAGAGGTCCTGCACCACCCTGTTACATCCATTGCAATCTCAGGTCAATAAAAGTTCTGTATAATACATCTCCTGGTACGTTTTATGCCCATATGATGTGCACAAGGAATGTCATGGGCTATGACTAGAAGTGCCACATGGTAGGTTCTGGACACTACCAACTGCTGTATTACCTCACCTTCTAGCCCTCCCTCAGGGGGTCCACTCTCTGTAATGTAATCCTTTGTTCCATTATAGAGACTCCCCTTTTAATCAGGTGCCTCCCTAGCTACCTCCCCCAAGCTTCTTAATAGAGGGTCTGAGAACTGAGCCTGTCTCAGCTCTAGTTTTGTAACTCTTCCCAGCTCCCATTTCACAGGAAGTCTGGTATCCTCTGACAGAGGTGCCTCACTGTCAGCCAGTGTACTACCACTCACCTCTGCCCTTGCAATCACTCTGTCCAAGGGAATATCAGTACCTACCAGCAACTGTGGCTCTCCCACAGGATCACTGTTACAGATTAGCTCCCTCCCTGAAATAGCCACACCATCAGCCCTGGCTTCAGGTGTGGTGTCTGGCTGGCTCTACCTATGGCTACCAAACCTACATGCCTGTCTCCAAGCCTCACTGTGTGTAACTGCATGCACACAAGATACTGTATTATCAAAGTCATTCCCAATCAAGATGCCTGCAGGGATATCCTTAAACCCACCTCTTTGCTTGCTTCCATTTCCACCGTCCCAGTCAAGGTGAACCCTGTCCAAAGGATTGCAAATGGTGTCCCTCCTAAGCTGAACTGTCCAAGCATGTACTGCTCCTCTTTAACCACTGCAGGCTTCACAATGGTTATATCAGAAGCTGTGTCTCTCTTAGCAGTGGCCTGTTTTCCATCCAAGATAGAATATAACCTCTTGCGATAGTTGGGTACCCCTGTTGTCTCTAGACAATTTACCACTGGCATACTGTTATTCCCACTTGCTGGCTCCCCCATCTTTTGATCCACACCTTGCCTCCTTGGACATCTATATGATACATGGCCCCATTTGTTACATTTAAAACATTTAACCTTTGATCCTGGCCATGTACCTGAACTATTGGCTTACCCTGTTACTGGTGGACTCTGTTGGGGTGGTTTAGGCTGCACACATGGGTTCCCTTATATCTATGTGCAGCACTGGGTATCTCCTTCCTGTGAAGTGATACCCTGTTTTCTAAGTAGAGATCCCCTTCTTCCCCAGCTCATCTGCAAAGCTACATTCAGTCTGTCAACCAGATTTTCATGCCTTCAGGCAAAATCCTAAGTGCTTTGTCCTTCTCCAAAATTCTCCTAGCCCTTCAAAAGTGGTGACCTGACACCCACTCACCCTCCTACAAAAATAAATGCTTAACTCAGCAATATAATCACATGCTTTCATCTGCCTTGCATCTATGCTCACAAAACTGTTTTCTGGAAGCTTCAGGTGTTAACTTAAAACATTCAATTAAACATGTCTTTACTTTTTATAGTTTAAACAATCAATAACAGACAACTTAGAAACCTCAGTTACAGCTTTACCATGGAGTAAGGATGTCAGGAACCATGCCCAAATCCATTGATCAACATTATACTGTTTACATACTCTTTCAAATATATGAATAAAAGGATCAAAATTATCATCCTCTGTAAATTGTGGAAGAAATTTACTGAACTTTGTTGCTTCTGGGGTTCAATTATTCCCTTCAAAAAAGCAAAGCCAGCGCCATCAGAGTGTGTAAATATTCTTTTATTTTGGCCACACCATGATAAAAATCAGACCTGTTTCGGCAACCAAGCCTTCATCAGTGATAAAATACAAGGCACAAGTTCCACTATGTATACCATGATTAATCATCATCACTTGAACAATCATTCATATTTAAAGCAACAGCCATCCTTAACTCCAGAGCCATATTTATTACATATGGTCATTTAAGCCTGGGAAGAATAAACCCCCAAGTTTAATGACCCAACCCTTCTCCTTTTTGTTTAATATAGCATGCCATCCAAATTTATTCATCCTATCCCCCCAAACTTTATCAATAACCACAAAATGATATTTTGCATTATTATGTTTCAGTGTATAAGGAATATCAGCATTTCATCAACTTTTCATTCTGGGCTTCCAGAGCCAGCTTCCAGGTTGTGGATCTGCTTTGCTTTATTGGTGCTTTCACTTGTTCTTGGTTTTCTGTAGGAATATTGTTACCTGAAACTAGAAGATAATGGGAGTTCTGCTTCCACTTTGAGTAAATATTTATATCTCTCACAACAGAGATGAGCAGGTGTGTGAGAGCAGTAAGAAGTTGTAACACTGTTTTAAAGTGCTAAACAAACAAAACCAACAGTGAAGCGAAGCACGACTTCAAGCACCATCCAATATTGTAAAACGTTTTATTTTCAGGTAAGCGCTTTCACCACAACATGTGGCTTCATCAGACCATTTATATAAACTAAAACAAGCAAGACACTTCACTTAAATACTCCCAGAAAACACTCCATTAATTCAAAAGCTTAATTCAGGCAATATTACCTGGCTATGCGTCTACACGCAACGTGGATGATGTCAGCTCTACATACTATATCATTTAAAGTCACAGTTCCCTATTCTAAGCAAATAAACATAAACATTTTTAAAAATTCCTTCATATATTAAATTTGATCTTGATATTCAAACCCTTCTTAGATAAAAACACATCATAGACTTTTCAAAATATATATCTACCCACTTACAGCAAGAAATATCTATTTATCTGCTCATAAAAAATGTCCGTGAATTGATATAAGCAAGAACATCCATTTAATGGCTAAAAGTATATATGTATATATCTGCTAAGATAAAACTTCTAAATTCTGCATAATAGAAAATATTCAAATGTCTGTAAATCCCAGCTTCTGGTTGATAATAATATTTAAAGTTCCTCAGTTCAAAAACGCGTACTTCACATGCAAAAAGCTCAGCCCTGTCTTCTATGCTAAGTTTTAACAATATCCTCTGGGTAATTATTCAATTACACCTATTACCAGTATCATGTCAGACTTCAAGCACAAGCACATCTCTCCTCCACAAACATTGTGCACTGTTCTGCTTAGCTTTTTTGAACAGTGCTATCTTTTAATACCACACACAGGCAGGAAAATGAAAAATAGATCCAAACAGGAAAAGTATTGGCTGCCATCCATGGCCCTTATGAATGCAATGGAGAATTGTTTTTCATGAGCCAGCTGCCCCATGCTTTTTTTGTTTAACTCTCCTCACATATTTAACCTGTATTAATGCTATTCATTTCCAGTGCAAGCCAGCACTCAGCACAGTCAAGTACTTGTTCAATATACCTTCACTGATTGAATGACTTCCTGAACCAAAGTTTTCATTCATCTTGTCTATTCAATTTGCTAGAGGTGAAATTTTTAGGTCTTTTTTTTTGCTGAAATTGTTTAAGAAACCTTCAGTTCATTTGAATCAGGTCATTTAGTTGATATTGAAAATTTTTTTTTATGTTTTGAGGTATAAATGAACCAGAAGTCTTTTTTTTTTGCAATCTGATTTTTATTAGCATTTTTAAAGACAAAATACAGAATCAGTTACAAGTCACACAATCAAATAGGTTCAAAACGAATAAGTGAATATACTTCATACAACCTGCTTAGGCACAAGTACAATCAGTCCTATATAACAAGAAGAAATATTAACCTTCATTATACAAGTGATTAGGAGATTAACAGACAGAGAGGTAGCAAAATTTATTGACAAGTATTTATTATGCAGGTGTGTGGAAGTGTATCCGTATGCCCAAAACCTAGTTGATTTAACTATATACAATATATACACGACTGTCACTGAATGAATGGGTGTTAGTATAAGGAAGCTAGATGTAAGTGCTTGCACAAGGGTAGGAAAAGGTATCGTAGGGGGTTATATTGTTTGTGATCATTCAAGGGTAAATGAACCAGAAGTCTTGCCAGAGATGGGAACCTACTCTCCAATGTCTCTGACATGGCGATTGTCTTGATCAGAACTGCAGCAGACATCTTTATGACATAACTCATGCAACATAGGAAACAATATTATTTTCTAGAATTCTTCCCTGAGGTTTCTGGTATTTTAATTATTTCTGTGATATTGCTGGTGTAAGAGAAATAAAACACACATAAACACACACACATTCAAATGTAAACACACACACACACACACACACACACACACACACACACACACACATATATATATATATATATATATATATATATATATATGTATATATAGAGAGAGAGAGAAAGAGAGAGAGATTTATATCATATTGAGTTTCAGAAACTCGGAATTCATATGGATGAGACCATATGTTCTAGTTTCCGAAACTCAAATAAAACAAAATCTACATTTTTGCAGGGGGCAAGCATCCCTCCACCCCGCATACCCCCTGCAAATTAAATATGCCAATTCCAGGATTGCATTACAGTGGGGAAAAGGGTAAATTATCAGATCCCCACTGTATCACGATCTACATACACATTCTTTAATGGGAGTTGACCCTTTTACCCACTGTAGTGTGATCTTATAGTTGGCATATATAACTTGCAGCAGGGCTAGCCACCCAGTGGTGTAAACCTTGTCTCTAGATGATTGCCACTGTTGAAGTGTCACCCCAACCCCATGTGCAAAAATGTGAAAAGGGGTTGAGGAGGGATGGATCTAAAACTGGGCAGCACAGTGGTGCAGCACTTAGTGTTGTCACCTCACAGCAAGAGGTTCCATGGTTCAATTCTCGGCTGGGGTGCCTTCTGTGCAAAGTCTGCATGTCCTCCCTGTATTCGCATAGGTTTTGTCCAGGTGCTCCAGTTTCCTCCCACAAGCCAAGGACATGCAGCAGGTGGATTTCACACTGTAAACCGGCTCTAGGTGTGAGTGTGTGTGTGAGTTGTGGCACAAATTAATTACAAAGGCAAGGCTAGCCACCCGGTGGTGTAAATCTTGGCTGTAGATGACTGTCACTGTTTAAGTAGCACTCCGACTCCATGTGAAAAAATGGGAAATGTGGTTGGGGGTGGATGGATGGATTTGGGGACTCAAACACAAATTAATTATTTTTTTTACATTCAAGTGTTTGGAAACTTGAGTATACGGTCTCGGCCATATGAATTTTGAGTTTGCAAAACTCAAAAATATTACATAATCTGCCCCCCCCCCACACACACACACACATACATACGTGTGTGTGTGTGTGTGTGTGTGTGTGTGTGTGTGTGTGTGTGTGTGTGAGATTACCTAATGAAAAAGTGAGTGTTCATATCAGCATGCAAAAAAATCTATGAGCATACAAAATAATCATCCTATAAAGACTGAACCACAAACAATGAAAATAATATAATAAAAAAGACACTATTTTATGCAAGAGGGTGCAAACTCTGATTACATAACAAGGGGGAAGGCTCAATTCCCAGTCCACACTGTACTGTGAAATCACACACACAGCAGCTACCATTAAAACACTTTAATCTCTTAAGCTGGCAAAGCAAGACAGTAAGAACATTTGCTCTTTTGCATGTTTGATATTATGAACTGCAACCATATAATATATACATAGCTTTAACTGAGGCATCACTTGGTCAACAAAATAGCTGATCTACAACTGTGCAAGATAGTTATAATACTGGGTTTGAGAGGAATATGCCCTTTCTCCAGTATTGTGTGATCTTGGAGTTGGAATATATATATGGGGGCCTTTCTAAGTATACCCTATATAAGTAAAATGAAACAAGCCACAAACTACACCACTCAATACACAAAAACAAAAAATGTACAGTAGCAAGAGACTGACTCACGAAAGTAAAATCCAAAAAGTGTTTAATGAAGTGCTTTTCATCTCATAACAATAACTTGGACTTCTTCAGATAAAAACAAACATATTAACCTCCCTTTTAAATACCCTTCCTTATACAGTGATGTGACCAAACACATCATTCATTAAAGAGAAAACATGAAAAAATTCAAAATGAATGTATATAAAAGTAGTTGAATACAATATACACATAAATTCACTCTAACATAAAGACTAGTTCCCAAGTTCTATTCATCTTCTAAGATATTTTAATTTTGATAGGAAACATATTGAACTCATATCATTAAGACCTGTGAACGTATATGCATTTAGGCAGATTTGCCACAAAAGTTCTAGATACTCTAGCTTTACTGTTTTTGGTCTACCCCTTGGATCTATTTGAACCTGATCAATCACTCGAATTTAAAAGTGTGAGTCCAGTTTCCATTAACATGTTTTGCTAATGTATTTTCTGTTTTGTTTCTACCAATACTGTACATATGCTCATAGATTTGTTGTTTTAATTTGCGTACGGTTTTTCCAATGTGGAATGAAGGGCAAAACTGACATTTTGCAAGATACACAACATTTTAGAATTACAGTTGTGTTTGTTATGGATGTTGTACAGCTTGCCATTAATACTAAATGTAAATCCTTCTTCTATATCTTTACAATATGAGCATTTACTGCACTTATACATTCCTGGGTTCTTACACCTCGGTCTTGTGCTGTCTTCTAACAAACTTTTTAAAGGTATGCTTTTCCTAAAAATTATTTTAGGCATCGTCCCTACTTTGTCTAATATATTTCCTTCTTTCTTTAAGAGATTCCAGTTTTTATTTAGAGTCCTTCTTATGTAAGGAGCATCTAAGTTATAAGTCATCACAAACCCAGTGTTGAAATTAGTGCTGGTTTCTATTCTTGCCATGTCTTCCATTTGTCCTCCCTGCCTACTCTCATAAATTGAGTCACCATTAAGGATAGGTTTGTAGAAACCAGTTTGTCTTTTAAATTTAACTTCATTTATTAAATCATCCAACAAAATTGGGGGGGGGGGTAAGCCCTTTTCAAGAACATTTGTCTTAGTATGCCACACTCATACTCAAAATCAGTTGTAGTTGAAACCATTTTTGCAGCTCTTACAAGTTGTCTCTTTAGTACTGACTTTTTCTGGTAGTGGGGATGTGCACTTGAGTAATGCAAAAATGCGTTTGAGTATGTCTTCTTCCTGAAAATTCTGGCAATGTATATGCTCTCTTCACTTCTTTTGCTTAGTTATACATCTAAGTAAGAAATTCTCTTACCATGAAAATTTGAAGTAAAGTGGAGAAAAATAGTCTCATTCATATAATTAACAATTTCACTAGTTACTGTAACATCACCCTTAATGGTCATGAATATGTCATCCAAATATCGTGTGAAGAAGTAAATTTGGTCCGCTATGTGTTTGTTCCCAAAAATAAATACCTGCTCCCAGTGGGCCATAACTAAATTGGCAAAACATGCCCCACAGGGTGACCCCATGGCCACCCCTATTTTTTTTGTAAGTAATATTCTTGTTTGATTAGAATAAAGTTTTAGGTGAGGATAATATCAAGTAATTCCTCTACTATACATATCTCATCACTAGAGGCCCCTTTTCTCCTCAACATAGTGGACACCCATTCAATTCCAAGATCATCTGGAATGGATGTACATAGATCTTTTAAGTCCATTGTGAGGAAATTATATTACTCTTTATATTCAAGTGAATTTTTTTTTCAAGAAATGACCAGGAGTCTTTACATATTTGATGTTCAGTTATAACATATTTCTTCAATATACTATCCACGACTTTAGCACTTGCATATGTGACAGAATTTCTCCTGTCAACTATAGGTCTTAATGGGGGGTATTATGCAAGTCCTTTTTGGGACTCCAAACATCACTGGTGTCAATGGTGCTAATATATTCATATAATTATATATGTTCAAATCAATTCTGCCTTCAATGAATAGATCATTAAAATAAATTATGATACGTTGATTGGCTACACTAAATTTGTTCAATGAAACCTTTTCATAGGCATCAGTGTCCAAAATATTTGCTATTCTATTGTCGTAATCATCAATGTCCATGAAAACTAACCCTCCTCCCTTGTTGGGCTTCATTAGCCTGACCTGTGCAGCCCTCAATACTTGCAACATTTCCCATTCATTTTTACTTTTTACATATTTGCCTGACTTCCAGTAATATGGTTATTTTTACTGTGTATATCATGATAATCTAGTTTGCAAATCTTTTCAAACATAGCAAGTAATGGGTGCAGAGGGGGATTAAATAAACTAGGGACTCTAAACAATGTAGTTTCAGTTGAATTATCACCCATAATAACAGTAAGATTTAATTTTCTTACAAAAATGTTAAGATCTAATACAGTCCTAGCCAGATTCATTCTATGTTGGGGTACAAAAGTCATGCCTTTTGCTAGTATTTCTACTAGCTCAGGTGTAACCATAAAAGAAGAATAATTATAAACAGTAAAGTCATCACTGGCATTTTTGATAATACAGTTTGATCATGAATCAACATCTTCATTTTCCATTACCTCCACCTCTTGTTGTAGGTTTTCCAATTATTGTTCTTCCATTATGATTTCCCCGTGGTAAAACCCTGATTTCTCTTGGTGGTGTTATTTTGTCTGTAATAGATGGGACTTGTCTCGGTATTACTTCGCTGACCTTGTTGTACACTAGTATTGTTCCCATATTGATGATTAAACCCTTCTTGTCAATTCTGTTGATTTTGAATTCTTTCACTCCTATGAAGTTCACTGTTATTTCAATTGCAGCTGCTTGTTCCCTCTTCAACTGAGTCATCGGATACACTGGAAGGATTGCTGACATCATATCCTGTCTCAATGATATTAATGGAAGAGGCGTTCCCATTTGATTTCCTGGATTGAGATGGTGGAAGGTGTGGATAAGCCAACCCATTACTATATTGGAAGCGGTCGCTTTCCATTTTCCTCAGTTTTGTTGCTTTTAACTTTAAGTGCTGATCTATACTTTGAAAAATCCCGTTGTAGTCATACTTGTATCTTTCAAAGTCCGCATCAGTAATGATCTGAACATCCAATACTTGTATTTCATCTGCTATTTCTTTAGCTATGGTTTGATAGTGTTCTATCATTAGGGTCAGGAATTCCAGGCCATGTTTGTTGAACATTTTAATTAGGTCCTGAAGAAATTGGGAATCAGGTATCAGACCCATTGGATATTGCAAAGTCCTTAGTCCCTTGGGGAATATTTCTAAGAGTATACATTCTTTGAAATATTCAATCTCAAGGCTCAGTTTTTTATATTTCAATAGTTTGTGATCAAATGAAACTAATTTGGCTGAGAGAGTATTACCTCTGACCGAGTGTCCCGAAGTTGAACTAGTTCTTGGTTCGTTGGAAGACATAGGTGCTAAAAACCAGTCTTTTAAAACTGGGGCCTCAATAAGCATTGGAAGAAGATTGTTTGTTTCACTCATATGCTGATTTACTGCAGAATGTCTCTCTCTATCACTGTTTCTCTGAGCCAAAACATTCAGTGCCAAGTCAGTTGTCATATGATTAGATGTTAGTGTCCATGAAACAAGTGTTTATGCAATGAAAGGAGGTGAACTAAGGGAAAAATTCACTCTAGTTGTAGAACTAGCAGCTAGTATATTAGCCTCCCCACTTATCGCAGCAGTTAAAGTTTGTACAATAGTAGTCAAGTTGTTAATGGGTTCTCTATCCTTCCCTGATTTTGTGAAAAGGGTAGGGAAACCATCGAGTTAATTTGCAGCCACACATAAATGACAGACTAGTAAAATGAAACAAGCCACAAACTACACCACTCAATACACAAAAACAAAAAATGTACAGTAGCAAGAAACTGACTCACGAAAGTAAAATCCAAAAAAAGTGTTTTAATGAAGTGCTTTTCATCCCGTAACAATCACTTGGACTTCTTCAGATAAAAACAAACATATTAACCTCCCTTTTAAATACCCGTCCTTATACAGTCATGTGATCAAACACATAATTTTTTTGTACACTATATATATATATATATATATATATATATATATATATATATATATATATATATATATATATATATATATATCTATAGGGTCTATATTATATTATATTAGCGAAAGAGCAGAATTGCGAATGCTATATAATCAACACAGAATCCTTGAAAACCCAAAATGTTGAACACATGGATCAGCGATTTTTTTCCCAGGGAAAAAAAATCGCTGATCCGTAAAAAAAAAAAAAAAATCCAAACACCCACCCCCCCCAACTTAAATATACCAATTCTGAGATCGCACCACAGTGGAGGAAATGGCAAAGTCCTGAAAACGGCGCAGGAATAATTCAATAATGGCTCCCAGCTTGCACTCATCGGCAAACATTGTAAGCCAAAGTCCCTTAGTGTTGGCCTGTACTTCAGAAAAGTAGATGCCAAACAAGAGTGGTCCAAGGACAGAAACCTGCGGTACACCACTTGTCACTTGTCTGGAACTGGATTTGGAGTTGGCTACTTTTACAGTGTGTGTTCTGTCAGTAAGCCAGTTTACAACCCATCGAGTGATGTAGGAATTAATGCCAAGCTTAGTAAGTTTATCTATGATTCCAGGGTGTGGGATAGTGTTGAAAGCCTTGGTGAGGTCCAAGTAGGATGTGTGAACCATCTTACCCTCATCCATGGCTCTGGAGACTAATTTGAAGAAGTTGATCAGGTTCAGGAGGCAAGATCGGCCCATCACAAACCCAAACTGGTGGGGTCCAGTGTTTTAAGGTTGCCAATGTCTTTGTTTATAAGTTCCATGATAATACATTCCATTGTCAGACTGATGGGACTGTAGTTCCCAGGATCCAAAGTGGATCCCCCCTTGTGGAGTGGGATGACTGTAGCTGTGCACCACTCTGTTGGCACGAAGCCTGAGGTGAGGCTATGATTTAACATGACACATAGGCGAGGTGCCAGTTCATTTTGTAGTTCATGTAGTACACACCCCGGGATGTCATCTGATCCCATGGATGCTGTATTTTTGGCTTTGAAGAGTGCGGTTTTTACCAGAGTGGCTGTGATTACCAGAATTTGGCATTCTTTCAGTATTGAGATGGGCCCTTTAGGGGGTGAGAGGGGGGTGAATTTGGCACTGAATCTGTCTGCCAGGATATTGGAAATATCCTTGGCTCAGTATAGCTAGTGACATTCTGCTGTAGCTCATAGCAGATATAATTATTGCCATTTAGATTCTTGACATAGTTATAGAATGCCTTGTGGATGTCTTTGGAATCCTTGGCAATTTTGTTTTCGTAATTAGCTTTGGAAAATTTTACGAGGGATCTCAGCTTTCTGCTGAGGCTGGTGAGGGAATTTTTTGAATCCTGGGTTCTTCATCTTTTCTGCAACAGTTTCTTCCTTCTGTTGTACAGCTTGTTTATGGCAGGGGACCACCAGATTGGCTTCATTTTTTTAGAGGACAGTCTCTTGGTTCTATTTGGGATAGCTCGGTCCATGCACGAGTGAATGTACTCGTACAGCACCTTAGTATAGGATTCAGCAGTTGAACTTCCAGTTTCCATCTGCATGGGTGTCATGAAGTTTGTTACTTCTGACTTGAGAAGCATGAAGTTTTCTTTGGCAAAGTATTTTATGGAGGTTTCCTTAAAGGGGGGTGGGGTGGGATGTGGATGTCAAGGGTGATTAGCTTATGGTCTGATCTGACCAATGAGGGGGTGACCACTAGTGTAGAGCATCAATCTCCCATGTTGGTAATGACCAGGTCTAGAATATTGGTACCCCTGGTGAGACTATGAATTAGTTGCTCTATGGCATTGGAATTTATGAATTCCAAGAACTGTTGAGCAAAGGTGTTGGTACAGGAGTAGTTTTCCCAGTTAATGGCAGTGTAGTTGAAATTACACAGTATTAGGGTATTTGGTTGTATCTTAATATTTTCCAGTATGTTTAGAAAGGTGTAGTGAGAATCTTGGGGCATGGTGAGAGATCTATAGAAAGCTACAATTTGTATTGCAGTCTTACCTAGTGTTAGTTGCACCTGGAGAATTTCAGATACATTGTGTTGGGCAACCAGCCTGGAGGTGTGAATATGGACACTCCTCCACCCTTAGTGTTTCAGTCCTGGTTTGGTAGCTGAAAAGTGTGGTATGAGTTGTAGCCTGGTATTGCATGGGTGCTCCCTGGAGCTTTGAACCAGGTCTCAGTTACTGCACAGGTATTGATGTTCTCCATTTTTAGGAGAACCTCGAGAGAGTGTATCTTGAGGTTTAGACTTCTAGCACTGAGTAGCATTACCTTCAGATTTTGCTTGCTTGTACCCATTACAGTGGTAGTTTTGTCCTTTGAACGTTGCCTAAAAAAGGCACTATAGGGGTAGCAAGAGCCTTAGCCAGTAACCTGAATCCCAGGGGTGACAGATGCATACCGTCTGCAAAGCATAGTGGTTTGTCAATCATGTCATCCCAGGCAGACAGATACTGGATCCCCTTTTAGTCTTGTTGGTGAAAAGAGGTGCAAATTCTTCTCAGAGCTTCCTTGTGCCTGTGGTTACAAAAGCATTTGAAGTACCAAGCTGATATAACTATATTTTTTTGCATTTGCTCTCTGGCGCATTTATTTATTATTGCTGTTTTTCTGCCTGCATTGTTTGCTTTAGCTTGTTGATTGCTTTGCTTCTGTTCTGATATCGGTGTCCATTTTATTTACTACTGGTCAAAAGCTTTTGTGTTTTTCATCTGTTTGGCTGGGTGGAACCTTATAAAAGTCTTCTATCTTGCTGGTATAAAAGAAGTGCAAATTCTGCTCAGAGCTTCCTTGTGCCTGTGGCTACAAAAGCAGTTGAAATACCTAGCTGATATAAGTATATATATTTATTTGCATTTGCTCTAACTGTTTCAGTGTTATTTAAGAACTCTGTGCTAAATTTATTTATTATCATTGTCTTTCTGCCTGCATTGTTTGCTTTAGCTTGTTGATTGCCTTGCTTCAGTTCTGATATTTGTGTCCATTTTATTTTTACACCCATCTGCCCAACTGGTGCTGTATTCTTAAAACTTGGTGACTTTTGAGTTGCCCGTCTCTGCTATAAATTTGATTTTGGATGCTCCTCCCAGTCCTATTTCAGCAGCTTATTCTGCTGAGCACAGTGAGATCATTTGGGAAGGCCCACCCCCTTAGTTTCTTAACCTTGAATTATCTCCTGTTTCCTCCCTTACTACTAACAAAAAATTACATTTTATTCAGCTCATTTTACTGTATTTGTGTCTCTTCCTACTTTATTACTTTATTTTGCTTTTGCTGCTTGTTCTTAAAAGTGCTCATTTGCATTTATCCTGCTGCATTTATTACTGCCTGTTAGTAGCCAATTAAATTGTAATTATTATTCTAAGCCTCTTAGTTTTGGTTTAAGGTCTTAGGCTTCAGGCCAGTTATTTTACATTGAGAAGATTTGTGGTCTGCACTCTTGAGGGAGGAAAGGGTAGCCTCTTCCCTTCTGAGCTGGGTATTCCTGGGTGAAGGCTTATTGTGCATTTGTTCCAGTTTAAGCACTTGAGTTCCAAACCAGTTATTTTACATTAGAACAATTTTTGGTCTAAACTCTTGTGGCAGGAGAGGATAGTCTACACCCTTCTGAGCTGGGAATTGCTGGCTGAATGCTCATTGTCTCTGTTATTTTGAAAGTGTCTTAGTTCTTGTTTAAGCACTTGGGTTCAAAACCAGTTATTTTACATTAGGAAAGTTTGTGGACTTAACTCTTGAGGCAGGAGAGGGTAGCCTACTCAGTCCTAAACTGGGAATTGCTGGTTGAAGGTTCATTGTGTCTGTTATTGTGAAAATGTCTTAGTTGTGGCTTAAGCACTTGGGCTCCAAGCCAATTATTTTATATTGGGAGAGTTGAAGTCTAGACTATTGTAACAGGAAAGTGTGGCCTATACCCTTTTAAGCTGGAAATTGCTGGTGAAGGCTTATTGTGCTTGTTATTCTGTCTGTATTATGCTTTAAGCACTTGGGCTCTAAACCAGTTACTTTACATTAGGACAATTTGTGGTCTAGAATCTTGTGGCAGGAGAGGATAGCTTACACACATCTAAGCTGGAACTGCTGGTTGAAAGTCTGTTATTCTGAAGTACTGAAGTATTTTAGCTCTGACTTAAGCACTTAGGTTCCAAAGCTAGTTGTTTTACATTGAGAGGGTTTGTGGTCTAGACTCTTCTGGTGGGAGAGTGTGGCCTACACACTTCTAAGCTGGGAATTACTGGTGACGTGCTGTTTTATTTAAACTGTTTCTTTCTTTTTTTTTTCCTGCTGTGACTGTGGTTTTATGCACTTTGAATTTCTAGTACATCTGCATTTTATAGCATAGGCCAAAATCAGACTTGCTGAATCTAGACTATTTGGTAATACTTGAGCATTAAAACTAGCCCTTCACTGAGATACTGAAAGATCCAAGGCATCTGTTGCTTCCAACTAACTATTAGTCCCTGTTTTTGCTTTTATTTTGCACTTTAATTTGTATTTGCATTCTTTTGAATTGTCTGAACTCATTTTGCCATATTTTATTGTGTACTGTACTAGTTCAGCTGTAGCATAGCCCAGTTCCAGGTTGCTGTTTCTGGGTCTGTTTTGTAACTTCTCAGCATCAAATCCAAGCCATCCTTGCTGGTGAAGGGCCTTCTGCACCCTTGTGGGAGGAGAGTGCTGTCTGGGTCTCATCTAATTGGAGGTGATTGGACTAGTGTTGAGAGAGACCATCCTTATTGGCTAGTCTGAGTTAAAAGGGTTATTTCTTGTTTTATTTAAGCCTCGCATTTGCACTTGTTTGTGTGTAGTCCACCATTGTGCACTGCCCTGTAGCGGTGATTACTGTACAGACTCAAACATTTTGCTTGTTAAATTTTCCCTTAACCACTTTGCTTGTGGTCCTCCAGAGGCTTTTCATGGACTTGCTCTACTGTCAGGGGGAAACACTAAGCCTAGCCTCAGAGGTACCAATACACCTCTCATTCACTGGCCAATCCTAAGTATGACATCTTTTCCTGACCATAGAAATTTAACTAACACTATGGCTGGACAATTTCCCAGAGTTTCTCCACCCAGCTTGATCAACATGGGCATCCTGAGGCAATGTAGCAACTGCCTCATGTTCACTGACAATCCTCTACTCATAGTCCACACAAACTCAACATGTGAAAGATGCAACTATAGTAATAACTTTGAAACCATACTCTCTCACACACCAGCCAATACATATGACAATGAGTGGTTTGTCTGCATGCACACCTCACCTCCTACTCCACCCAAACACATATCACACATACCTACATATGTGGAGATGCTCACCAGAACATACCTAAACACCATAGACCTCCAAAACATAAACACAAGCACACTGCATACAATTTTTTTTCTCTACAGAGCACAATCCACATAATAGCTCATGCACATATGTCTCACCTGTCAAAACCTTAAGGCAAACCGCAAATCCAAACATATTGGTCATAGGTGATTCCATCGTAAGACGCACAGATGTACCTCTCAGAAGGCTGGATAAGGAAAAGGTCACAGTCAGCTGTCTGTCAGGTGCTAGATCTGCCATATCACATATGCACCAAAGTGTCTCAACAACAGGTACTGTTATGACTCTGTCATAGTCCATGTTGGTGTGAATGACGTGAGACTCTTTAGACTATATGAAGAGAGACATGACTGAGCTCTTGGATTATGTGTCTCAGGCAGGTATGTCCCTAGCCTGAAGCAGATTTTTACCTTCACCTAGGATGATGCCTCCCTACAAACAGAAAATGATTGACTTCAATAATTGGCTTAGTTTCTGGTGTAATTCTAAGGGGATCCAGTATCTGTCAGCCTGAGATACCATGATCAACAGACCTCGATGCTTTGCCAGAGATGATCTTCATCTGTCACTCCTAGGATTTTGGCTACTGAATAAGCATCTTGCCACCTCCATAGTGCCTTTTTTAGGAAGTGTCTCAAGGACAAAAATTCTGGATGTAAAAACTCCATCTAAAAACAACCTCAAGGTTATACTGCTAAATGCTAGGAGTCTTAACATGCAACTGCACTCACTGGGAGCAGTCCTTACCTTGGAAGACACAGACATCTGTGCGGTCACTGAGACCTTGTTCAAGGCTATGGAGAGCACCCCAGCCATACCAGGTTACACCTTCTTCCACATGTTCAGACCAAAAACTGAAGGCATGAAAACTAAAGGAGGTGGTGTATCAATATTCATTAAAGATAAATATACCTCCAGATCCCTGGAGATATTTCAGGTGCAATTAACTGTTGGTAGGGCACCTATTCAAGTAATTTCTAGCTACAGGACCCCCTCCATGAAGCAGGGCACCCACTCTGCCTATTAAG